>NW_018127926.1:1991969-2025466 GCF_001952655.1 Monopterus albus
AGTTCAACAAGCATAATGTTAATCTTCTACTAATTAAGTTCTTAATTCATCAAATGTTAGAATCAACCTTAAAGTATGACTTTGTTAATAATTTTACCCAACACTTTTCAAATACAAGTACTGTATGTATGCACTATCAAAAGAATTCCGGAGGTACTGTTTCATTATTAACCTAAACTAAAGACAGATTACATGTCACATAGTTGGACAATATTGATGTCGGGAGGACAGATGTGCATTGACTGACAAGTGCATCTTAATTTGCCCCACATTATTGGCCACAATTAAATGATGGAGAGTCTTATAAAGAGAGGTGGATGTCTATAGAGGCTGTATGGTCATTGATAATTGGACAGTGAGTCCATTGAATGCATTATCTCATAGATGGAGATAAAGAGTTTGCTTTTGATGTCTTTCATCAAATGTCTCACTGTATGCTTGGTTTGCATAACTCACTGTCCACACAGGGACCTGTCACAGAGTAACCACTATACTGGTATCTCAAACCACATCACTAGGCTGCTTTTTGTATGTTGGACTCTTCAGCAGGCCTGTAATACTTTTTCTGTTCACATTGCAGTAAGTTTTTTTTTTTTTTTGGTGAATTGCACCATATTTCTTCATTCAAAAGTGATGGATTGAAAGGCTGTCCTGTTGTCTGCTCAGTGATCTGCTTGTGCTGTTGTGGAACCTGACTTGGGCCAGTATAAGTCAAGCACACACACCAGTGATGCTTCCCTTTTCTTGTGGAAAAAATACTCAAAATCTGTTCAGCCTGAAACAAGGCATAGGATTTATTGCAAAGCAGTTACAGCAAGCAATACCCGTTTCTGGTTTATGAAGCAGAACAGTTTACAGAGCTCCTGCAGCAGCTGTTGTACCCTCTCCACACACCTTCTAGTCTCGCATGCTCTATTGGGCCTTTCTCTCTTTGACCTCCATGACCATAGACACCACCTAGAGGGGTCAGCTTTAGGCGCCTTTCCAGACATTACAAAAACAAAAGTAATAAATTTAATAAGCATGCAAGTGACATAACAACTGTAGATCCTTTGATGATTGACATTACTAATGAGCAAACAATAACTTCTTGACACATGTGCAATATTAATGATGCCTCCAAACACCTCCAGACATCATAAGCTAGTCAAAGACTCGACATTGAGGCGACAAACGGTAACATGCAACATATCACTTTGTCTTATAAATATTCCCAACTCGTTAAAAAGGTAATGCACCCGGGTGACACCCGGGTCACGTCCCAGTCACTCTTGGTCATCCATATGTACCACATTACAGAGCAAGTACCATAAGTACTGATGAATGAATGGCAGTGAGGTAACACAAACATTACAATTTAATAAAATAAGTATAAATTAAAATAAGATGAGCATAAATATAATATGTGACATAGGCAAAATATAATAACTGAAATAAACATAAGTACAGCATGAGAATAAAACTTATTCTAATCCTATAACCCCCTTGGTCTCCCACAGTGCACTCACTGTGTCACTTTTTGTCTCCAGAGTCTCCTCATCTGCTAAAGTCAGTGTCTTGAGAAAGATAACATTACTTCACTACAGGAAACATTTATGGCAGCAGCCCGGAAGATGCAGCAGAAGTAAACCAGACATCAAATACACAAAAGTGTCAACAATCCAAAACCTGAGACTTATCACTGGAATATTATCATAAGTAGCAGCAGCTCTATGCCTACAATCTGACCCTTTGTAATGAGTTTGAACTTATCAAACTACAGTATTACACCCATATAATTAACTGTTGCCATATAAACATAATGTATTCTAATGTGGTCTTGATGCAGCTTTGCTTGGAGTCTTCTCATTTCCAGCTATTTATGGTTTAATTGTTGTGACCTTTTTTTGACCAGCGTTGGTGGAAAAAAGGGGCATTATTTGGAGATTACATTCTGAAATGTATCCTGACCTCCAGGGCAATCCATAATGCATGAAAAATGTCCTCAAATGCAGTGCTTCAAATAAATATGTCATATATATATATATGTGTGTGTGTGTGTGTGTGTGTGTGTGTGTGTGTGTGTGTGTGTGTGTGTGTGTGTGTATATGTATATATATATGTGTATATGTATGTATGTATATATGTATATGTGTGTGTGTGTGTGTGTGTGTGTGTGTGTGTGTGTGTGTATATATATATATATATGTGTATATATGTATGTATGTATATATATATATATATATGTGTTTGTGTTTTTTTTTGCTTTATTCTTGGCCATGAAAAGAAGCTTGATTGATCAAAATTCAGTTTCCTGACCCATCATCAAGTGTGCAAATATCAAATCAACTTTAAAGGTAAAAGACTGCAAGGAGCCAACAGAGGGAGGAGATGTGGTGATGCTATGTGCTGTTGCTTTTGAGAATTTTAACAATTTGTTTATGACAAGTGAAAGTCTTTTGATGAATTCTAACGGAAGCTTCTTTTTCACACCAGTAGGCTGTTATTTCTGACAGTGAATTTTCTCACACCATGCACACACACACATATTGATTAAATCTAATTCATGTTACTGTTACCGTGACTAGCTACTAATGACAAATGTAAATTTAATGGATTACCTCATGGAGTCATTCAATTTAACAGGGACTGTGAGTCCACAGTGCTACAGGAAATAACCCTGAGATTAACCAACAAATGTCAGGACACTATAAGAAAGCATGAGAAGGTAATCTCTATTTTACCATGTATACTCCTAATTTATATGCATGAAAACAACCGGTATGACAAGATTTTTTTTTTTTTTTCCATGGGAATACATTCAGATGTGCAAGTTTGTCTGCAGCCGTGTGGGAACCAGTAACAAAAATGTCAGTTTTTATTAGAACATGTCTGATTAACCATTATCATTACCCACACAGTGTGAAATTGATCTTCGTAGCTGTCCAAATATATGCAAAGAAAACATTAATACATGCTGAATTCATCTTTGCCTGTTAACAGTAGAGGAATAGGGTCAGGGTTGGCCTACATATACTTCACATGTTGCTTTGGCTGACTGTGACTGGTAAATAACACACCCAGCCCACCACCTCCACATGTTAAAAATTTATTCTGTAGTGTGCAAGAGTGGTTTTCTTATCTACTGGCAGAACAGAAGGCACACACAGTCCCATTCTCAGTGCATGTGGAAATGTTCAGTAACACTTGCAGTGTTCCAAGCAACTTTAATGCAGAGATGAACGACCAGCGCATTTCAGCAGAAAGCCTTCCTCATGGTCTATTGAAAATATACAACAAGGAGTTCCACAAATAGTGTAAGTATAGAAAAAAGAAAAAAACTTGACTTTACTTGACTTGTTATTCAGTTGGGAGACGACTGCTCTACCCACTGAACCACACAAAGGCTTTATGCAGAAACACATTGGTCTTTTGTCTTTGCATTAAAGTTGCTTGGAATACGGCAAGTGTTGCCAGACATTTTTCTTTACAGTTTGTTTTCCTGCATTTTTGCACCTTGACAGAGGGTGAAGTTGCACTTGTAACTTCTGCTGCATGTGGAAACGTTCACCATAAAATAATTAAAGCGCATGGTTGAACCCTGTCCTCAAATATGGTCTACAGCAGAGATTCTCAAACTTCATATTCAAAGATCTGAATCTGATTTCTATTCAAGGTCCAGAACAATTGGTGATAAGCAAATTACTTTTATTAACTTGCTTATAACTTACAAGCAACATACACTCAAGTTTAAGGCAGTCTGAGACAAAACACATTTAAGCCTAGTGAAAAAATGTCACTGTTTGACTGAGGCCTCAGTGGCTCTCTCTTTCTGTGTCATAGATCTCCTAAACAACTTTTTTGTTGAGTGATAGGAAGATTTTAACTGTTTTTACTGTCCTCACCTCTGTATTCTCAGTCTCTGTGCAAATCAAATACACAGGCTTCGTGTTGGACTGGGGCAAAATTACCATTCATCTTTGAAAACTGAGTCTTCAAAGATGAGTGGACGCTTATGCATCCAGTAGTTGGTGAGACATTTCATTCCAGGTGTTTTGCATTTACATTCACCATACACAAGTTCCTCACAGTCTTTCTTTATTCAATGTACATTGATACACAGCTTGATAGGACCATGCAGATAAGAAAATGGCTCTGGATGGGTGAAATGTTAAAGATAGAAAGCTGCAGGCTTAGTTTCCTAAAAACAATCTTCATTCTATCACCAGCTTTTGTACCATCTACACACAGAAAATACAGGTAATTTTGGGAAACGTAGTCCTAAACAGTACAGAAATGATGATGCAACTATGAGGTTGGGTTAAGTACAAAAACATATTCTAACACAAACACCAGGTAGACCTCATGGGACTTGATATATGGGACATATATGGCAGGACAGAAACCAAATCTTTGTTACTTATTTATTGATACAGCAGTCGGGTAAATAATGGTATTTATAATAATAGTGTAATTCAAATTCACAGACATGTCATATGTTGAACAAGCTATTGCATTCTCTCCCCCCAACCCCATCACAACCCCTAGAGTTCCAACTGGTATGAATTTGTATACATGCAAATATCACACCATCATCACTGTGCCATCGCTTCCACTTGCCATCTCTGTACACAGCAGCAGAGCAACATGGCACTCACTAGGACTTCTCATCACGCTTCTTCTTCTGGAACTTCCTGAACTGAGACTGGATGGCAACAGCTGCCTTTTCGGTCTCTGGGTTGTCCATGTCAATGTCAAAGTCCTCTGGGACGTTCGTCTTGGATACATCTAGAAAGAAAAGGAAAAGATGGGTGTGGCTCACAGAAATGTACAAGGAGCGGCCTGATTCACAGATTCATCAGTTATTTGCTACGTGACTCGACATTCACTGTGTAATTCTAGACTCAAACGTGCCATCTGGTTTAGTTTCTTCACTGTAACCCAGGAACATTCAGGACTTCAAGAGACCTAGCATTTACCCAAGCAGTTTGTATTATGGCTCTAACATCTGCCTTGACCTGCTCATGTCACAAGGAATAAAGGTCAGTTAGCTGCTTTTACCTTTTTATTTTTCACAGTAGCTAATGAGTTCTCTAAAAAGCTCAGTATGGGGCTATTCCATTTCTCCTCCTCCCTCTACAAAGGACTGATCTACTTGGGTTTGATCAGCAGAGCCTACTGTAGAGAACCAAGCATCAGAGACAGTGAGAAAGAGAGGGGGATGTGAAGAGTACCAAAGCAGAAAATGTAACTCACATATTGATTGTGCAGCTAATCCTTGAACTCCCTTGGGTTGAGCTTGAGTACCTCTCTTTTGCTCTTCAAGGAGGAAATGCTAACTGCTGTGTCAAGTTGAGCTTTGAATCCTGCATTAATTGATATTGAATTTTCCAACACTCTAATGGCTGCTATTTTCATCCAGGTAGCATTAGCCATTGAGCTGTGCACCATGCTGTGTCAACACCAGACATTAATAATGTTTGCATTACAAGCTGGTGACAATATTATTAAGATGTCAAGAGTTGCAGGGACTCCTGTAAATGTGATGAGAGAGAACAGGTGCAGCTCAGCAAAGTAATAATCAAAGTCAAGTTTTCTTTATTACAGCCAGAGATATACTAGTGTCAAGGGATGGTCCATTTATAGTAAATAGTTCAAGGGTCAGTATGAATTAACCAAAGACTTGTGACATTGAGGAGCACTTATGATTGATGTATATTTGCTCTGTTTTCCATTCACTTCTGTTGAAGCACATACAGTGGACGAATAGCCAATAGAAACATTGCTGCACCTATTTAGAAAGCGACAAGTTACAGTTCTAGCATCACAAGCTGCAGAATCACTCCCAAACATGGCATTTGTGATCGCTCTGATCAATACTTATTTAAAATATGCATCAGAAAATCGACATCTGGGGCCAAATATGGGGTAATTTTGCAGGAGCTGCAATGTCACTATACTGTAATAGTGAGAAGTGTCAGCGTATTACACCTACATGAATGTGATTGGATGTTAGTAGTCAGCTTACAGCTACACAGCTGTGAGTGAGCCAGTGACTGTGAAGCATGAATGAAAGAGCTGATACCAGTCAACTAAAAGTGCAATGTCTGTGTTTTGCCTGAGCTAACAGAGAACAATGCAATGGTGAATGAGTTTTTATCAGCATGTACTGAATGAAGAAGTGTTTTTTTACAGCTTTACATTAAATCTTTTCTACGTTTTCTTTCAATCCATTGTAGCACAAACTAACTTATTAACTAACTAAATTAAATTCAGCTGACCATGAAAACATGTAGCTTATTACTTTGGCAACATTTAGTTTTCATCCAGCAACAGTCGCATTAACAACACTAACAGTTCTAGCAACATTTAAGGCTGATCACTTTAATGCAGCATTTACTTGACAGTTCAGTTATCAGCTATTCCAGTTTAGGTCTCTGTCCAGTACGTGTTTTTGTAACTATACAAATTAATCAAGGCCAATTTAGTATTTCAGAGGAATTGGACACATTCATCTACAAGATCCTACAAGTCCTGAGGGCAGATTTTCATCATTTTAATAAGACGGGAGGCAGTGGGCGAATGTGACAATGACGGATCATTCTCCTCGGATTGAGGATTCATCTTTTTCTTCACAAACACACGCAATGGATCATCAAACCTATTACCTCTGGCAGCACTTTCTGTGTCCCTGTCTTGGCCTAATGGGAGTGTAATATCTGCTGTCAATGTCATTTTTGCTTCCAGTGAAAAGGAAAAAAATGTATTTATCTAAGGTGCTGTCTTACTTTCTTCAGACATGACTTTCCTGAATGTTGCACATTTAGCTTACGTAGATGGAAAGGGATTTATAAGTAACATAATAAGACCATTCTTGGTTGGGTGTCTTTCACAATGTCTTTTAAAAGTTTCTCTGAAGTCTTATTGATTTCACTGCTTAAAACCAGCTGAGCAATGTGAGGGATATGGGGCAGCGGAGGACGATGCACATTAAACGAGGACTTTTGAGACAACAAAGTCTGTAGAAAGTAGACTTGAGACTCAGTATTTAAAAAGTGTGTTACACAGTTATTCAACATCTATTTGGTCTTAAGTTGGTGTGGAGACTTATGTTGATTTTATTATTTTGTTAGTGTTCATATTTCCAATCTACAAAGACGCAAAAGTATGCCGCATCTAGGTAATTATAAATTAACACACCAAGAAATTATTTGGACTATTTGCAACATAATTATATCTGAATGCCAGTGGTGACAATGAAACACATTGAAGAATGACTTAATTTATTCTCAAATATAAAAAATAAATGTAAATAATGCTTTACCATATAAACAAACACAAGATTAATAGAAGACTAACATGAGTAAATGTTTTGTAAGCAAAATGCTGCATTTTTTCATCTTTATATTATATTAACTGAATTGCTTTGGGGGTTTTGGTGATTTCTTGTCAACATTTTGGTCCTAGCTTTGTTTTTTCCACTCTTCTGTAGATGTAATTCATCATAGAGGCTCTAGATGTCTCCAGACCTTCCTTCTGACTCTGACCTGCACACCTGTCTCATCCTCTGATTGTCCAGTCCCGAATTCCACACCCACCACACCTGTTTCCTCTTCCCTCACCAGCTCCCCCGTATGGTCTGATCTGTTTCCATTACTGTTCCGGCCCTTCCTGTGCCCATGTATCTTGTTTATGGATTTTTTTATCTATTTCTGGACCCAGCTTGTTTTGGACTTTGTCTTTTCCTTTTCCCCAGTTGAATTGTTTTTTTCCTGATTTGTTTTTAACCCTTCTCTGGACCAGGACTTTGCCTTTGATTCCCCCTGCCTGGTCTTGTCTGCCTTGACTCAAAGTCTCTTGTGTTGTCTAAAGTTATCTGCCACTTGTGCTTCCTAAATGGACAGATTGATATCCCAGAAGTTTAAATGACTTGGTGTCACACTGTGATGATGAAGTGTTCCTTTCTTGTTTTTTTAGCAGTTTATAAGACAATACGAATGCCACTGATATAATTCAGAACCATTAGCAGGTTTAACTACTGAAAGTAAATGGAAATGATATTAAACAAGTAGGATGAGTGGATTCTGGCATGAAAGATGTGAACTGTGTTACACAGCATGGGCAGTGCCTGCAGTGTTTGACAATCTGCCTTATATATTATGGATGGAGTGACCTCTAAGTTTTAATACTGTAGATGCATGTACATTTCATCTGTAGTGTATAGAAAGGATAAAGAATCTCAGCATGTGCTGAGTTCACAAAACTGAACAAAAAGTGTGAACCACTTAGAGTACAGTGTTTTTCATGTCAGTACCTGGTGCTATTACACCAGGCATTTGCAAGCAAGTGACAAGATAAATCTGTTCTTTAGTCCTAGTCACCCTGTAATGTTACTTCTCAAAAAGCACCTTACACCATATTACAGATATAAATGTGTCAGGAGAGAGGCAGCGCTATTACTCCAGTGGCCATGGCATGTAAGAATAAAATATCCACCATTCAAAGCTGAAGAATCTGGACTCAAAGGCAACTTGCATGTTTCGAGAGATAGGAGTGTTCAAGTGTGTGTATGGTGTAAAAGCAGACAATCTGCCTTATGTATTATGGATGGAGTGACCTCTAAGTTTTAATACTGTGTCTGCCAGTGTTTGTGTGTCTATACTGTAGTTGAAAGTCAGGAAAATATCAGTAACCCCTAAGGCCTTAAAACAACAGAGCAGCAAAGCATGAGAGAGATCACAGCAATCAATACACAAATATACATGAAGGACTAGCTCTTTATTGATTAGTACTGTGTGCTTGGTTTTTAACTGTGTGTAAACTTTTAGTTTGCTTTGGAGAGGAACGGTCTGTGTAACCTACCTGGGCATAGTCACACCATTTATTAAAAAAAACTGAAGCCAGGACATGTGGGAGGTTCAGAGACCTACAGAGGAAATATGTGGTTTCAGCTTTTTCTAAAATGTTTCTGAAACAGCATTGTGGTGTGCATTTACTAACAGTACCTGACAAAATAACATCAATTCATTATGGCTATAACTGAGTACAGTAACACTAATTAAAAAATAGAAAATGGGTCATCTCCACTTTGAGAGCTTGTCGTGAGCTAATTATAAAAGACTTTGATCTCTAAGGTGAGCCGGTTTTGAAATCATGTCTATGCCTGTTTGGGTGGGGGTTGGGTGGAGGTACTGATGGTGTAGCAGTTTCCACTCTGTCCTTCTTTACATAAAGAATTAGAGCAGTTTTCACCTGTCGTGTCCCAAACAAATAGGCAGATGATTATTTCATAAATGATAACATCCTAACAAAGGATTGCCTCGTGCCACTTGTTAATGCTCCTGTTAGTGTTGTTGGCTTGTAGAATTTGGTGTAAAGCTGTAAAGCCCTTGGTGCCCCAGCTGTTGTGGTGACAGTGACATTTTGTGTTGTATTTGGACCCATAAGGTCAGTGAACATATGCTGAGCATATGGCCTAAATACACAACATCTGGATTCCCAGCATGTCACACAATGTAATTAAATGCAGTTAATGGGTATTCATGCTTGAATATTTGAGCTACTTATAATCCACTTCACTTCAGAGGGAAATATTGTACTTCTCACCTCCAGTAGTTTTATTTTTAGCTATAACAACTACATTACTTTATAGATACAATTTATATAAAAAAATGATGTTTAGCATGGAAATATAAAGTGTAGACAGAAAACATGAGGTGTGGAATCACCTGAACTCTTATAGCACTGATAAGTTACTGTCAATGAAGCCCAATACCTCTGACAGTTTTACAAAATAAATTTTAATATGAAACATATTTCTTCCTGTGCAGAAGTGTTGCATAATTTCACTGACAGTATTTCTGTTATAGGAGTAAAGCTGTGAATTCATTAAAATAACAGCTAATGTGGAGGATACTTTACATTAAGAGCAAGCATAAGAATTACAATTGGAGTAGATCAGGAAATGAGAGCACCTTTAACAGATCAACTATGCAACACAGACGTGTCTCTTATATAAGCTTGGTATAAATGAACGCTTTGATCTATCTGGAATTTAAGTAAATATTATTACTAGTTGTGAAATTACAGTAAAGCAGTAAACACTGCTCCACTTCCACCAGCTATAACATGAAAGTTAATGATAATCCAATAATACATGAAACAACAGAACACTGTGAAAGAAGGCTTTCAGCACAAGATGATGATTACAGCCTTACTTGTATTAGAGTATTTTCACACTGTGGTATTGGTATATAAATACTACCTAGGGAAATTATACAGTACTTTTCGCATTTTTTTTTTTAGAAATTTTAACAGCTGGAACAAGGATAAACATAAGCACTGGCAGTGACCATGTGTCTCCTCTGCAGTTTGTATTTTAATAGAGGCATGAAGGAGAAAACCAGAAAAGATTTGATTTGATCCACTTGATAAACATTCAAAGTTGTGCCATTATCTTTACAATAAACACTCCTATCACTCCCCGTTACTGTGCTTATCAGGTAAACCACCTTTGCTGCATTGCAGAGGTGCACCACAGCTGCATTTACATGTGCAGTTCACAGTTCCAGTAAATACAAATCCATTGCTCTGTGTCTGTCCTTGAGCCAGTGAGAGGTTGTCTCTAATGACTGCGCTCTGCTGTATGCAGAGTGGGCGAGAGTCAGTTGCAGCATTTCTCCTCCTCACTTTAAGAGCTCACTCTCTCCACCCAAGTGTCTCCATACACTGAGTGAGACACTCTCTACTGAGAGACGCACTTCTGTCACTCTGGGAAAGCAGCTTTTTCAGGCTTCAAATTAATTGTCAAGGTCAGACAACAAAGGAATGATTCGTAGTTGTGTGTGTTTATAGTGTTGTCTGTGTGCTCTGCCTTCACTCTATTTATTTATTTATTTTGTGAATACAAATGTCGACCTGCATCCTACAGGCAGTGAACATTCATTCTCCTGCAGTCTTTCATCTCAGCCAACTGCTCGAGGTAAACTGGATCCTTTTAATTGCTGTTGGTGAATAATGGTGCTGAACAGTGACTCTGTTTAACAGGGTGATTCCCCTTGCCCCCAAAAAAGTGTGTCAGTACTGCGTTTTATTTGCATGATTTGCATATTGGCTATTGAAGGCATACTGTGTCTGAATCTTAAACTGTGATTACATATTGAAAGTATAGTGATGTGTTACTCATTGAGATGGATGTAAACCAAATAATCATTTCATAAAGGTAACGTTCACCTTATTCTTAACTATGTGAAACCTGCACAGTTCCAGTTATTAAACTGAACATGACAAAATCAAAGCAAACACTGGCTGAATGCTTGTATATGAAAAACACTTGAGTTGTTCAGTCTGTGCTCATAATTTAAAGAGCATCAAGTGATGAACAAAGAAACTTTCCGTCCTTTGCAACACCGTTGTGAGCCTGTTAAACTCTATTAAAATGTCTAGGGTCATTTAGGGCCAACGGTGCTTAATACACTGCAAAGGTTAGGGCAACAATCAGCTATAGATGTTCGAACATGGCCATCACATTTGTTTTTTCTATTATAGAAACCTACCGAAAGGTGTCAAGCCGAGTAACACTCGTCACAGGTTCTGTTTGTTTCTACTACGGTGCACCTGCTTCGGAGGTGTGTTCTGGGAGCTAAATGAGAGCAAACCTCAGGAAGTAGTACCAGGACTATGCAGGGGGAGGATTTGCATACACACAGAACAGTCGCTGGTGATTTGGTTAAATGTCCACATATTCAGACCTTAAACATTAGCATTACAAGCACACTGTGTAAACACACAGTCAGCTGTGTGTTTGACAGAGGAGTGGCCCCTCCCTCCTCTAAATAGAAACTGACAGAGAAAATACAATAGAAAATACTGCATCAACCCCGGAGGCTATGCTTGCTGATGGTTAAGGGAAGTACTGGATATACCGTTTGTTAGGTACTGTATCATTGCATGCTAGAATCATGTCAAAATAAGATACTTGTATGTCAGTATTTTTTCACATTTCAGCCACAGACAAACACATTTATGAAAAAGTCTACATGTTAGACGACTCGGTTTAATGCTGGCACTACTCTGCATCCTTCCTATGAATCAATTATATTTATACTCTGAATAAAGTAGAATATTTAATAAAATAAGAATAATTTATTCTTCTTGCTTCAGCCTTAAACAATGATCTGCTGTCGAGTTAGTGACACACTAACTCACTGCCATGATTTAGAGGAGCTGAGAGCAGAGACGATATGTTTATTCATTGAAGCCATTATTTGCTGCATAGTGATATGATAGAAGGCTCACCAATAAAAATGATTTGTAATGCTCTCATTGCATGGAGCAAACCCTTATTTCCCCCAGGACTGAACTGATATGGGCACTCTGTTGCTGTTCAGGTAGACAACACTTAGAGAGTTGAATTTACAGAAGCTGATGGTCATCTCAGTTTTTTTTTCTCGGGCACCTGCATTATTTTACCCAGCTGAGTCAGGATGTTGATGCTGAGAGCATTCCTCAGCTTTGTCAAGTGATTTATATTGGAACGTCATCTGGGTTGAAGAAGGAGCCAGAGAACAGTTTGCCTTTTTCTGCCCTCTTGCAAGCCACTGTTTTATTAGAATGAAGTCGAGGAACACACAGCAGCAACAGAACACACTAACAAGTCCCGCCAAGTCTGAACTATATACAGCCTGCCCAGAGGGGCATTCTGGGAGGCCCCGCCAAAAGTCTCTCCCCTCTGGTATTATGGGGGATCCCGCCAGGTGTCTTTCCTACAATATGAAAACTGATGCGGTGCAGTATACAATCTGTGAAGCACACCAAGCTATTTTTCAGCAAGGTCGGGCTGCAAATGAGCAGAACACAAGAAGCCTTGCAATATATTGTTTTTAATTTTTACAAGTGAGTCTTTACCAATTTCTAATAATGTACAACTTCAGAATAAATGGTGCAGTTCTTGAGTTCATGTATTGCTAATACAGTACAGTTGCGACTCCAGGTATTGCATATTGTAGGACAGCAATGAAGAAAAATGGCAAAGAAATGACTAATTAGTTCAAATTCGTGTTATGAACTATTCTCCATGTCATGTAAATGGTGACATGACATGCTGAACTCATGTCAGACCATGACTGGATCTGACAGAAAGCCTTGAGGTCAGATGTTTCTGTGTGCGTCTCTGTGTTTGGACTCTTCTGGCAGCTGTCTTTCAGATCCTATTACTGTTAGTGTTGTGACATGTACCTTTTAAAGCTCATCTTGGATCATGAGCCATTATGTACTGTAAAATCTGGTCCACATAGTCTCCCTCTCTTCACTCCCATTGCTCTCATTCTGTGTCTTCATTAACTTATAAATTATCTGGCTGTTGGATTTTTACACTGTTTAAAATGTATATCTCCTGTTTTATTTGGGGAATGTCAACAATTTTTCCAGTCATGTTTTTTACCTTGTCCTCCAGATGTCTTGTTGTTGCCAGCAGCTGCTCCAGAACCTTGTCTCTGCAACACATAAACAACAAAGCGCAATACAGTTAGACTGTACATTGTCTTCAAAATGACATCTGCCAGACTTCAGCACAAGAATAGGCTACTTCCCACAATCCTGTCATCATATCCAACTGAGTTGAATACATGCCACTGCTCTGTGCCCTTCGCTAATTAAGCCTTGTCTTCATGATTGTTCTGACATATACTGGGGCTGAACTGCTACCTAATCTACTGGTACGCTCTCTGAAGTCTCCACTCTGGAGTGTTTAGCCTTTTGGGGTACCCTCACTGTGACCATCTAATCCCACTGCAGGGCCCTGTGACTGCAGAAAGGCCTTAAGACAGCACACAGTATGACCAAGAGTGAGACAATCCTCAAGACGTTGCTGTTTACTATAACATGGTGTTATGACACTACAAAGGTCAAAAAAATACAAACTTGAAGGAAAGCTAATGACCTAGGTGTATTGTACTGTATGCTTCATTGTGCTCATTGGCCCAGGGAAGAAAGTGGATAAAGTCCATTAGCATATATTTATGTAAGCTGTCAAATGCATCATCAAAAGTCCCCTAAAAAAAAAAAAGGTACTTTTTTGTGTTGAATACTGTAATGCTCTTTAAACAATGCATGCAAAGATCAGTGAACAATGTTATTTTCATCATTTAAAAACATCCTAATGCAGAGATATAAGCCAATGTCTGGGAAATCAGGCCCAGACGTTGTCCAGAGTTGCCCCTTTCACACATGTTGCACGCAACAGGAGACGGTCCGTATCAGACGAGTTCTCACCTGCTGGAACAACTCAGTTTGGTTTATTAAGGGGGGGCCTGGGAGGAGCGCACAGGAGGTGGGACAAGATGCTATCAAGTAGCCAATTTGTAATTTGGTTATAAACAACTGAGTCTCTAAATTTCTCTGAAAATTCTAGCAACAGCTCTTAATGACAGAAGTTCTTGAATCTTGTTGTATCTCCAGTTAGATATTTTCATTGGTGTCTTAATTGTAAATGACTTTTTCTTCACCATCGAATGTTTGTTTAATGACAGAATATCAATTAGAATACTATGGACTATACTCACCTGTATTCTCACACGGGATCACTCAGATCTGATATGTACTTTTTACTAGGGAGCTGGTAGGGTAAAGTCTGCTTAAGAGTCTGGGTTGCTTGACTTGGACATTTGCGTTCTCACATACAGCTGACCCAGGTAATGTCTAAAGGAGCACATGTCTGAGAAGGGCTATAGATACATTTTACATTAATGGAGACTATTAATGGAGGTCTATAATCATTTTAAACATCTTTGATGGAGCTCTGTGACAGACTGGCAACCAATCCGGGAAGTACCTCGCCTCTTACCCAGCTGGGACTGACTTTAGCCCCCCTCCAACCCTCAGAGATTATGGATGGATGGACATTTTTTATATATAAAAACATTAATGAACCAGTGTAGTGGTATCAATGTATTCTACTAAAAATATATGCTATACATTCATATTATTTTCACACTTTATGCATTTTTCATCCACATGGAGCTTATAGCCATTTTAGAAAAAAAAAAAAACTTGCACTAAATATTTCTCAAACTTTTCAAATGTGAGAATTCATAATAATTATACAGCACTGGTTCTTCTGGGTCATATAGTAATTATCATGTTCACACTGTTCTTTAAATTCACTCCACATTACAAGACACAGAGGTGTGAAAAATGAGCGGACTGGTCGATGTAAACAAGAAAATTACCTACTGTCCAGAAGAAGCAAACGCCTCCTCTACAAAGTCTCACCAGGTGTTGTACACACTCTTGTTCACTTCCAGATGTGACATTGCATAACAGCACAGCTACTCTTACATACTAATCCGGCAACATTTATCTAAATGTCTACTTTCATTGTCTTACAGCCATTTATTTCTCACACTTTATTACCTTTGTTCCAAACACACTGTGTTTCCTCTTATAGACTGCAAACAGGCACTGATCTCCAGAGAAATGGCACACAGAGCAGCAGTGTTAGTGTGTATTCCCATTTTATTCTGACATAGTTTGTCAGTGTGCACATAAACATAGCAGAGCTTGAAAAGTTTCATCTCATAATGAGATATCCACCCTCCAACTCTGCAAATATGAATGTTAAATTTATGATATAATGCATTTAAGTTTACTTTAAACTATTTAGCATGTTGTACACAGATTCTATAGGATTCATGTGGGTGCCAATGGTATTAAAGGTGTGGAAATGGTAAAGCAGATATTGCATTAGAGAGGAGTGCTGTATAGGGGTGTCACTCCATCACGAGGAGATGAGAACCGGATTGTAGTACTGCTTTTAGTATACAACTGAGCAACAGTGAACAGGGATAGCACAGTGAATGATAAGGGGGAATGGCAAAGAAAAGGAGCAGAAATAAGAAATGAGGAAGAGCTGTAAGAAGTTGCATCATAAGCTTCTTAATCACAGTATTACAGGTGGCACTGGACAAATGAGTTTGTTTTAAAAAGCATTTCCGTGCTGTCATATTTAGTAAAAAATGTATAATTCTGATGGGCAATAATTTTACACTATAAAAACTTATAGGTACTCATTTTTGGCTGTAATTTGTTATTGAAATTTTGTTTTCTTTAAAGACATCTTGGCAATCACACTTGAAAAATATGCTACAGGCACCAGTTGGTTAGCTTAGCTTAGCACTGAGACTGGCAACAGAGTGAAACAGTTAGCACTGTCCAAAGATTATAACATTGGCCTTTTTTATCTTTTTTGTTTAATGCATGCAAAAACCATACAGTAATGTAAAAAAATCTACATTTGTCATTCTACAGGGAGTTATGTGCCACATGTTTATGCCACAATAACGATACATGATACAGAAACTAACTTCAGAAAAATATATGGAACTACTCCGTTTTTTTACATAACACACATATTATCTTTAGAACTCAAATACAGACACAAATGATCTGATAGAACAGAGATTTTTTGCAGACCCTTTGCCACAGTATTGAGTGCTAATGCAGCTAAGAACCTGATAGCATCAGGTGATCCTCTTCTTTGCTGCTCCACCATCAGCCCATGCTAATTAATTCAGAGCATTAGCTAATCCTGTTTTAACTTGTGTCCTGTGTTTGGGACTACCTTGGTGGCTCATTTATCTTCATAGCAAAAATCAAACAGCAGCTGGGATTCAATGGCGAGAGGGAGTGCAAAAACTCCAAACTCCAGCTACCACAAATGTCCTCACAAACACATCAGTGTGTACATAATTTAAAAAACAAAAGCACCCCAGTGGAAATTTAACAGCAATCACTTTTGTGTTGTGGTTTCCATCTGAAACCACAACACACTGGAGGGTTGAACCTGGCTTGGGCAGATCGGCCCAGGGAAACAAAGTCTCTCATATGAAATTGTTACAAGAATTATAGTGTTGCACTCCTTATCAATAAATTGAATAGTTTGTCAGCTTCTATTTTCATATGTAGAGCTTGGGTGGGAGCTGTGGTGATTATGTTTTTCTCTCTCTCTCTGTAGTGAAGAGGAGGAAAGAAGAGAGGAGACGAGAGCAGGATCAATACCTCCCTTTGCAGTTAAGATCTACTTTTACAAAAATTGGCATTGAGAAGATAAATGACCAGAATTAGCACTCTCACTGCCTCCTCTAATCTGAACAGAAAAAAGACACAGTAGGTGGTTGGGGCTTGACTTCAGTTAGGTTTCCTAGCCCTGCCTGGTTCTGACCAGACATAAGAAATGATTAAGCTCATCTTGTTTGATTAATTTGTACAAAAACTGAACATTTGTAGTTTTAAGGAGGGCTAAAAATTGGATGAGGTGGAGGGGCCAGTTGATTTATTTATAACTTCTGTCTTTGTACAAATAAGATATAACATGGATATTAGTGACGTTAAAGTTGTGTTAAGCCAGAAAGCTAATCAAGCTGTACCACTGGAATATTTGTGTAGATATATTTTTAAGATAGCTAGAAATGGACAGGTTCTGATAGTTGGATTGTTTTACTGTTGCACAGTGTCAGGCTGTTTTTTGACTTTAGCCAACCTAATCATCATTTGGTTCCAGATTCATATTTGGAGTACATACTGTATAGTGTGCACCTCCAAAAAAATGGCACCCCATCCCAACATTCAACACGGCATGACGTACCTTCACATTCTCTAAGATTTTTTTTGTCATCATCAGAGCTTTAGTATAGAGTATACATAACTGTTTATTGTTGTTTTTTTTTTTATTGTATTTCAATAAAGCACTTTACATTGTTTTTTTTTTCCCCCAGTTTGAACAAAGTCAAAAGGAAAGCACTGGGAGCAGGCATGGTAAAAAGGGGAGGGAAATGGTTTCATTTCAGTAGCATGTTTCTGCCTCCTGAGGGGATTTAGCTCCAGCTCCTGTAACCACAACCTTTTCACAGCTATTTCAGATGTTTCCTATTTGCTCATGTCAGAAGGGTTTCCATGCTTTAATAGCTGAGAAGTTGTGTTATGTGTCCTCTTTTCTGGGATTCTCTTCCTGCATTATTAATTCAGTGCTTTCAATGAATTTCAAAGCGCGTGTGCATCACTTTGATGCTGGGACGAGGGACAGGGTGGACGAGGGTTTGAAGCATCCTCACAAGCTCAGTGCACAGCACATCCATGCTTTTTTGAGAATATACTTCTAAATAGAGGCTAGTATTTGATGTAGTTCTGAATTTTGTTTAACAAAAACTCATTACTTGGAGTGTGTAAGGTACATGCATGCAACTGCAGTTTACCTGTCATGCATATCAGAATGATACCTGTTCTTTCTATTCATTTGTCTGACAGAAAAAACCTGAAGTAACTTATTTATAAAATTGCTTTCTGGTTTTTCACATGACAGTCTCACAGCTGAGTTCTCTTCCTGTAGCTTCAAACAAATATCAGAGCTGGATGAGAGCACTGCTGTTACTAATCCCAGTTCAAAGAAAAGAGGTGACTTTCTCTATCAGCATCTTGTAAATGGCCATGAAATGAGCTAGTGTCTGTGCCGGAGCTACATTCGTCGCTCCTTTAAAACACATTAATGTAGCTCCCAAAAAACTACTATAGTGCCAACAGAGTGAGAGAAAGGAAACGACTGCATCAGCGCTCTCTACGAACAAAACTGCCCTCAAGCTCATGTAGCTGTACAGTTTGGTTTTGGAGGTATAACACTGCAGCACTGTTGCAACAACACTAATATTATATTACACACATACAGACCAAGTGCCAAGGATCTATAGTTTGACATCTGTAACATTCCCATAGGCCTTTAATTAGGTTCAAAGACATGAAAAACCAGCTAGGTCAGACCCATGTTCTTCATATTTTGATTCCTATAATACATTTGAGATTCTCTCTGCCTATAACAAATGATACACTGACACCTGAGTCACCTTTCTCACTTGTATTTTGTTAAAATAGTAGGTTGTACTTCTGTTGTATGACTTTAGCCTAAAAAAAAAACTCACTTATTTAACTTCTTGCTCACAGTATATTGTTACTTGATGAGCGCAGAGGTGGAAATGATGGCAACTAATAATTCTTTTTAATCTGTTGATTATATTATCAGTTAATTTTAGTTTATATAATGTAGGAAAATAGTAAAAAAAATCCATAAAAATATGCTGAAGGTAGTCAGTTTTCTTTCACAAAGACAAAAAAACACAACAAATCTTCCTAGTTTTGCATGAACAAATAATTGATTATTTTATTATTCTTTTCCTGTTAATTGACTAGTCTGTTCCTACTACTGTTTCATTCAGTAATGATAGTCCACGTAAGCACAGTTAATAATCCAGTAACCACCAATCTACCAAAACGTACCTGTGGAGAATACATGCGTGTACACAGTTAATTTCACATGCCGTGAGAAGGAAAAACAATTAGATGAGAAACCAATCAAGCAGGAAAAAAACAGTAATTGCATGATGCTGACAGGGGAGACAGAGAGCACAGAGATGCATATTGTGGCTCTCATTAATCATTAACAGGCTCAGAGGGGCACGAGATCAACAAACATTGATGTGATGTGTTTTGTGTGCTTTTATGGGTAATACACAGACCCAAACAACAGAGCTACTGTAGCATGCTGCCTGCAAACTCCATAGCAACTCCATCAGAACTTGTGCCTCTAGGCTTTCAATTAGGATGCTGTAATACACAATCACACACACTTTTTTTATTCCTCATGGGGACTTTACATTGAACTACGTTCATTTCCTTGAGACTTACCCTAACCTTAACCATAACCACTGCTTGTCTAACCCTCACCCTAACCTTACTAAAAGCCAGGTAGTCAGTGTAACATTAAATGACTTGCATGGAGGGGACCAGCATCTGAACCCCATGAGGAAGGCTGACAGACACACACACACACACTCACTCACCCACTCACATACAAGAATACAGGCATGCACACACTCACAAACACAGGGTGAGTCAAGCAGAATAACAGCAGATCCAGTTTGCACATACTGAAAACACACTGCATATCAGACAAATGCAAATATGTTTTATCTCTGATTGGGCATTCATCAAGGGACAGGGAGGGAAGACGGTGGGCAGGCGTTCAGACAGAATCCTTTAAAACATCCGCCTCCTTTCCTCTGCTGAGAGCGAGCCTTTATTTTCCTCACTCTGAGCTAAACTTGGTTATCTGCCCTTCAGCATAGGATGATGGAGGCAATCTGCTGCCTCTTTGCATCGGGCTTGCTTTTTCAATTTCCCATCTCAGAAAACTGCCCCATATTTAGCTTATTTTTAGTAAATAGAAGTGGAAATGAAATTCATTAGACTTCAGATTTTTCTGACCATTTTTTGTTTCAATTGATGTCAAGATTAATATGACCAAAATCTAACTGGCTCTCTCAAAAGTAATCTGCATGTGGTTAGGCCTTAATAAAACAGATCCACATGGGTATTAAAGTGGCATAATCCTCCAACTGACAACCAACATGAAGACTTCAGTTTTTTTTTTACTTAGAATTGTGTGCATACATTTTAAGAACTGTACTTGTGTTTATCTATTCCAGTAAATATGGCGCTACAATTAGCTTAGCTTGGCATAAAGACTGGAAGCAGGGGGAAAGGCTAGTTTGGCTGCAATCAAAAACTAAAAAACTAAAAAAAAAAAAAAAAAATCCAGACCAAGTTACATCTCCATCTTTAATCTGCCACAGTCAGAAGTGTAAAAGCAACAAGTGGTATATAGTGCATAAATATATAGTGCAATAATTAGTGATCTTATGAGATTCCAGTAGGCAGATTGTGGTCCTTGGTTTTTTCAGTCTATGCTAAGCCAGCTGGCTGCTGGTAAATCAAACTCTAAGAGAAGGTAAAGTGCAGCGTACAGTCAGATGTCATTCAGTGACATGCGACACACTGCTTTAAAGAAGGCCGGCCATTTTCTATTTTAAGAGTATTTTCAACACTCATGATACAGAGACTAAAACCGACAATGATTTGCCTCTACTCACGATTCATGTCTGTCAGTCTTGGATTATCTAATTTGTCAGTGTTATAGACCTCCATTGTTGCTAAAATAAAAAACAAACAAAAATACATAAAGGAAACACACCATTGCACTGAGTGACATATTTCCTCATTGTAGGACCTTAATATTTGTTAAGAAAATCTAGAGCTCTTGAACATGGGCCCTTGGCTCTTGCTTACTTCAGATGCTGTAAAAAGTTATGGCTGTTCAGAGCATTTGGGGCAACATTTTTAAACTGGAATTACCACTTCACAGTTGTATGCCTCTACCACCCAGTCAAATTCACAGGTATGGGACAGAAGTGAGGCCACTGACCTTTGACCACCAAGATCCAATCAGTCTATCCTTGAGTCGTAGTGGATAGTTGTGCCAAATTTGAAGAAAATCCCTCAGAATGTTGCTGATAATCGTACTGTTGGATGTCCAACCCAAAATCATAATGCCTCTGGCCATGGCTGTCACTGGCAGGGAGCCATAAAAATATTAGGGTCTGGTGATTTGTCATGAGGAAGCATGTCGACCACTGCGGCTGTGTGTTTCACTGACATGTTTTTAACCATTTCTGAACAACAATGGAGGTCTATGGCACAGACAAATAAACTACCGTAATCCAGGAGTGACAGACTAACAGCAAATAACAGTGACTAGAGGCAAATTATTGTTGATTTTAGTCTCTGAATATTTGAAATACTGTTAATATCAAAAATGACCAGCGTCTTTTGGTAAAAACACACTTCACATCTCCATGTAGATTGGTTGCACTGGTGCACAGCACCATACTGTATCAACACCTTGCGCAGATTTAACACAGTGATATAGAGGCGATGAAGCCTTGTTTCCATGACAGTGAGGTGTTCATGTCACTCACGGTGGTGTGATTCTGCTGTTCACAGCGTATGGAGGATGCTGATCTGCTGAAAGCCTGAACAGTAAAACGCTCTCCCTTTTGGTCCTCTAACCCCACTCTCCTCCTGCCTCTTCAGCTCTTCAGAAATCAGCCTGCTCATCGTCACTGTGCAGGCAGTGGGAGTGCAGCAAAAGTGAGTGTGTCTGTGTGTGGTCTTTACTATGAGTGTATGTTTTATGTGTGTGTGCAAGGTTGCATACTACAGACCACTCATCTGTATGAGCTCCATTGGCAGTTACATAAAGCATACTGTCATAAAGGCTACAAGGCATACTGAAATGCTGCCAAATCAGTGCTGGGTCAATAACTCCCCACTGCAGGTCCTTTAGATTTGCTTTCCTTTAATGGGCAGCTAGTACTCATCTGGTTGAAAGTGAGGAGGAAGTGGGTGACTTCTTAATGTTGCAGTACAGTGCAGAGGTTGCTAATTACCATGAAACATAATTACTGATTTTTCCTGGGACCCTTTTCCTCTGAAAACAGCGACAGTAGTTTGACCACAGTAATTAGAACATACTGTAAAGAAAGCCATTTGTGATCTACAGAGCATGAATTAAGGCTGAAATGTATCTAAGCTGCCAGTCCAGATGTGCACCTGGCACAGACTGTACTGCACACTAAAATCCTCTGGCATCAAGAAAATGCCAAAACATTTAATGATGACATTATTTATTTAGTTTGAGTTCGCTCATTAAACAACTGGCTAACATTTTTTTTCATTCTAAAATACTTGATTGCATTTTCCACAGCTTGATTTTTTCAACACAAAGAAGGTGGTTTTAAATCTTTTACTACTCGACTCACAATCTTTTTTTTTTTTTTAATCTGCTATTATTTGGGGGATCTTTCCAATTCAGCAATAAAAGTCTGAGTTCACATAATGCAGTTGAGACCAAGCCAAGAAGTAATGTTTGTTTCCCAGAAAAGCCTGAAATCACAAAACTACAAACAACCTCTAGAATAAAAAATTATTAGCTTTCATCTTAATGCAGCTGGTGCTATAGTAAAAAAAAAAAAAACTTAGATTCACAGACATTTCCACAGATGACAGACATTACAACTGCTCTCCAAATTATTTTATGTTACACAACTTAATGAGCCTTGAAAGTGGCAAGATTAGATTTTCTTATGGTGCTTTCATTAGTGTAGGAGTCACCAATCTCTGGGAATTGGCTTCCTCACTTTGGGATTGTATGGTATTAACCAGCAGGGCTGTAAATAGATGAAGGAGTTCCCTCTGAGCAGCCAGATTTTTGGTCAGGTTTGAACAATAAGATTGAGCGATCTCTATCTGCTGATAATGGCAAGTGTGATGAGCTCAAAAGCTCTAGAACAAGTAAGGTCAGCAACATATATCTATTGTCTGGATATCAAAACTATCACTGCTACTACTAATAAATCTTGCTGAACTGTTCCATGCAATGACTGAGTCCAGTATAGCTCTGGTGTGTTGCCTCATGGTGTCCTGGATTTTAAAACAGCACTCCCTGTCTTTGGTTTGTCAGATGGCAGTTTGGTGGCAACCCTATTTCTGCGATTCAATATGAGGTCCGCACCACCAGCTGTGAGGTCGGGTACACGTGACACACATGCAAGCACTTGCTACGTAACCGGGGGGACCCAGATAGCACTCCAGCCTGCATTTGTGGGCCAAGCAGCAGGAGAGTAGCTATGCAAATGAACTGAAAGGAGCAAGGTGTTCAAATTAAGAGCCTAATTATGAGGAATGATGAATTTGTCTGCTTGTGATGTCCCATCAGAGACCATCGAATAGAAACACCTCACATATCAAGTTGCCAAGAAGGAGATATCAGTCAGGTATTTTATTTGAGGAATCCAGATGAACTCATAGTTTGCACAGCCAACAAATCCTTTCTTTATGACTTCTGGATTCCTAAACACAACACAATATGAAGTGTCAAGCTCAGTAATTACAAACAAAGCAGAGTGACAGATTAAGATGATCAGTAAGGGGATGGGGAAATAATTTAATAATACTTTAAGACTTGGCAGCTTGCAAAGTCTCTGCCACACTCAGTGGCCATTAAAAATTTACTAAATCAGAACTAGGCCACAGACAATTCAAGCAGAAAGAACATAAGGCCAAACCACCTCTTCTTCTTTCTGTTCTTTTAGCTCATAACAAGTGCTCTAATATGTCTCTGTTCAAGTGTAGGACAGAGACTAATGAGTCATTGGACCAGCAGTGAGAGGAGAAACTGCAGAAACCACCAGCTCAGGTTCATAGAAGATCAAGGGTTTAGCCCAAAGAATCTCAGTTAAAAGGAAACAACTAAAATCTGCAGGAAGCCATTACAACTGCTGCAGATTTCCTCCACGTCTTCCCTTTTTTGATCACTAAACAAATAAAACTACTTAGTCTATATATAAAACTGCTTCCACTTTTATATAAATACGGCTCTAGACTGTCTTATAAAACAATTCCTCAAAAGTGGCATGAATTTCAAGTGACATCCGTAGACAGCATGTGTTAGCTTCCAGCTTGTGTACGCTGAGGATAGTGGTTTGTGACGGTTGCTTTGAAGAAAAACAGTGATAGAAAAGACCTGAGGGATGTGAAGGTCCTGCAGAATTTAAATTACTTATTTAATATTTGTCTAACACTAGCCCACATCAGGACCAAAACAGTTCAAGCAGTGTCAGTGAAAAGATTTTGTGCTGTTTATCTCACTGGATGTGTAGGAGCTCCTACAAAACAGAATTTTACAGCATCAGTAGCAAGGGGTACAAACAGTAGCATATGGATCTACTGGGCATTCAGGAGTAACGTCCATTACTAAATTAATTAAGTGTTCAGATGCTGGATGAAAGACGTTCACTGACAGCTCGTGATTTGTGTCCGCTTGTCGAGAAAATCCATGTTCCACCTCAGTGAACTACAAGCCTGTCTGTAGTCCAAAGAGACAAAGAGCCACTTTAGACATAGGCACAGGAGCTGGGCTCCGTTTAGTCCGCAGTGAGGAAGAGAAAATATATCATCAATAAACAGCAGCTTTGGTTCCCTAACCAGTCTAGTACAGTGTTAAAGCACTGATGCAACTGTTGTGATGTGACCTTCATTATACAGTAGGTAGTCATTACACAAGTGAACTGGAAGCATGGTGCGAACTACGGGGGAGCTCGGCTTCCCTTAATAATACACAAGCTTCTCTGAAAACATGATTTGCAAAATTTTGGAGGGTCTCATTCTAAAATATTCACAACATGTTATTTTGCCATATAGGCTTTTTCCATTTTTCTATATCTTTGTCATAATGGATCATGTGTAAAATTAGGCTGTTACTGATTATTACTGCATGTAATTCATGCAGTTCTTGCCATCACCCTTGAAGCGTGACACTGCAGTAAACTTCATGCAAAGATCACCAAAACTATGTCTCCTGATTATGTCAGTTGCCTTAAAGCAAAAAATAAGAACAAGAAACATTCTTTCCACACAGTCTGCACATGAATCACCATTTTTCATGTAGGCTAAACAGTATCAAAAAGAAAACAAGGCATCTTAAGTTTTGTTTTAAATGTCACAGTCAGTCCTCTGATTAATTTACATCTGTTTTTCTATTCCTATTATTTATAGTCTTATTACTAAGAATAATGATTAGAAAAAGGATAAATCACGTACTTTATAAATGTTGCATCTGTCATTTAGTCTGACCATGAATTAGCCACAATATGCCACACACTGGCTGGAAACATCCAGTTTGTACAGATTAACTTGTATACATACATAAAGTATGTATTCACATGTAGACTACCATAATAGCACGTTGACACATAGGGTTGTTTTTAGGGGGTACAGTCTCTAACACAATGTATTACAACCCCATACCCAAAAGGTTGGGACGGTATGTAAAATCAAATATTACACTAAAAGTAGTGATTTGTAAATCATCTGTGTCCTGTATTACATTGAAAACAATACAGCGGCACATTATTTGATGTGATACCTCATCAGTTTCTTCTTTGTTCTTTGAAGATTTCCAGTTTGCCGACATATGAGTGAGAAGATTATTGAAATGTTTCACACAGTAGAAATGTGTACTGTGGTCAGATGAGTCAGTATTTCAGGTCTTTTTTGGAAGGAATGGGCGCCGTGTGCTCCAGACCAAAGACAAAAAGGACCATCCACACTATTACCAGCAGCAAGTCCAAAAGCCAGGGTCTGTCATGGTCTGAGGTCATGCCAGTGCCCTTGGCAAAGGTCACTTATACTTCTGTGATGGCACCATTAATGCTGAACAACACAGAGAGATGATGGAGCAACATCTGCTGTCTTCAAAACAACGTCTTTCCCAGGGACGCCCATTTCAACAAGACAATGCAAAACCTCATACTGTACATTACCAAGGCCTGGCTGTGGAGGAAAAGGGTGTGAGTGCTGGACTGGCTTGTCTGCAGTTCCAACATGTCCCCACTAGTGAAACACAAACTGCGTCAACGAAGACCCAGGGCTGTTGCCCACCTTAAGATTTGTTTGCAGGAAGAATGGGACAAAATTACACCTGACACATTTAATCACTTGGTGTCCTCAGTCTCTAAATGTCTTTTAAGTGTTGTGAAAAGGAACGGTAGCATCACACCGTGGTAAATGCTTTACTGTCCCAACTTTTTTTGGAATGTGTTGCAGACGTCAGAATTGAGGAGAGTGTTTATTTTGAACAAAGAATAAAAGTGATGAGGTATCGGATCAAATAATGTGCTGCTGCATTGTTTTCAGTGCAATACAGGACACATGATTTACAAATTACTATTTTCAGTTTTAATTTAAATTTTACATACTGTCCCAACTTTTTCTGATTTGAGGTTGTATAAAGTGTAGTTCTGTAAATGGGAAAGTCTGAAAAAAACCTTAAGGTCTACTTCTGTATTAACCCTACAGTCACAAACCTGTTTCTGTACCAGCTTTATTTATTAGCTTGACCTGGCTGTGGTGCACACTAAAAGGAAAGATACATTGTCATGCATTAACGCATTTTATGGTCGTCAAACTCTCATATTTTACAAGCTGTTGTTAAAATTTAAATATAACATACAATGTTTGATAATTTTATCAATATTCTAAATTTGTGTTAATTTTTCATCAACATCATGACCATAGATTTTTTTTGCAAACGTAGTTCATATAGTCAGACAGCGGCTCATCCATCAGCTGCAGGATGAAAAGAGCACTGTAAACACCTTCCAAAGCACTTCGCCAAAGCAACAGGCTTAATAAAGATGTCAGTTTATTTTATTGATTCACTTTATTCTCCAAGAGGCAATCTGTGAGACTGAGAAACAGAGACCCCTCAACCTCGTGTAAAGAGCTGATTAATTTATGGCTCTGTAATAACCAGAGAACAGCTGCACATGCATTACAAAAATTGTTTTCATCCCAGGCATTTTACCACCCAGTGGGTAATAGTTTCATTGTGCATTCGGCACCAGGCCAAGTAATTTATGAAGCTATGGCTGAGTAAACTCCCATTCATATCTTCTTTACTATTCAGAAAGATTGTGTTGGATGATGGAGTATTTGCTGATTAGACTCACAATGGAAACTAAACCTGATATCAATCAACATGAAGATAATAAGCTAAAAATGTTTATAGTATAGATTGCTAAATCAATTGCTTTACAATGGAATAATGGGATTTTAACTGTTTAAAGATGCTTTTAAATTGTTTAATTGGAAAATCATTTTATAAAACACGTCTTCTGCAAAGAGACTCTTATGCCAGCATTTTTGTTTGTTTGTTTGTTTTAAATAAATAAGTTAAAAGTAAGTAACTGACAATATAAATAAAAGTAAGAAATATGTCAAACGTTACAACTAATGTTGCCACACAGCGATGTTTCTGTAGCTGTCCATCATATTCACACCTGGAAACTGCCCAGTACAACAGCTGCTCCATTGGAGCAGTTGAGGTTATGGGCCTTGCTGATGGGCACCACAGTAATAGTGCTGAGGGTGGGGCAAGCAATGCTCTGTCACCTGTCCCACGTAGATTTAATTCTGATTGAATTGGCAACCTTCCAGTCACAAGGCTCGCTTCTCTAACCTTTAGGCCACCACTGCCCCTTTGACCCATATGACTTATAGGGGCATCTCTTTAAATAACAAGAGGAATTGCAACAATTCTGCCAGTAACATTAATAACAACCTATGTCGCACTACCAAGCTTTACAGACTTCTGTTATAAAAACGGTAAACACAGTTACTAGCTAGCAGCACCTACTGAAAATGTCACGTTTCATTACGTTTTGCCACAAACTACTTTAAGCACGAAAACAGTTTCATTAGGCTTAGGGACAAAAAGTACTTGTTTGCATTTAGGAACAAAAAGTCTTGAAAACACAAACCACAGCTCTCCAGAGGAAATGCCATATGTTTTGTGTACCTAGCCATCCACCCCACCACCCTCCTAATGTGGTCTTTGTGCCTCTATACTGTACAATACGTCATGTTAATTATTCCGTTTGTCGTATCATAATTAATAGTCACTAGATGTCACCAAACTATATAACAGTGTCGTAATAAACCTGCAGGGACAAACAACGTAGGCTATGCTGTCATATTTCACAGGATGACAATCTTACTCTACAGGGCGAACAACATGTCTTCCAAATGTGTTCAGTGCTAGTGTAGGAAGTCCTTTGCAGTACAATAGCTGAAACAGACTGACAGCAATAAATCACAGCTGGATGTGTATTTATTTCTGCAAGTTTGCATTTTACTCCTTTTACAAAGCCATGTCGGTGTAACCCTGTGCACCATCAAGGTGAAAAGAAATCTATGTGGCCCATATGCCTGTTGGACAGTGAGTGAAAACATGGCTACCAACAGTGGAGGCCATGACGCACAGTCCAAAGGTCCTTAAATCCAACAGTGCATGCTCTAAAGCTGCTTAATATTTGAATGTAGGGACAGACCAGTTCCTGTGGTAGGTTTATCAATTTGGGGGAGACTAGGGAAGGCTTATCATTTGGCTTCTGCATAAATACAGATTTTGGCCCTCATAAGGGATTAAGCACCTCATGCCTCTGTTGGTCGAACCAGCTGATGTCAGGGTTTAACAAGACCGAAAACAATTGCTTGAAAACTGAGATGAAAATTGTCGAGAGCACCAAAAGAGAGAATGCGAGGGGGGGGCATACTCCAAAGTAATGATTCACATCTGCCCCAGATAATGACTGCAAATGAAAATGGATGCAGTCCCACTGATTTAATAAACTTGATGCATCAAACTACAGTGGAAAGTGCATCAAATTTTGTCTGGAGATATAATGACAGCAGATTTATTATGTTACAACACTGAGCTTTGGGTAGGGACTGTGTCTCATAAGTAGTACCCTACAATCCAGTCGGATGACTGGGAGCATGATGATGTGTGAAGCTGTCCATCCGGTATTACAGGAGGCAAATGGAAGAGGAGTCAGTGCCTCAAACACAGAGCAGATTATTGTCCAATTAATATTGTCAGTGGCTTTCCACAGTGAAGACTACAGCACCAGCTTTGTGTGATGGTGTTTGAGGAGAAAATTATTTGGTTAAAAACAAAAAACAAAACTAAAGATAGGTCCACTGTAGGTAAGTTCAGGAAGTGAATTAACCTCAAGCAAAGGTGTTAGGATTCCTTAAAACCTGTGAAACTGTTCACATTGTTTAATTTGTGCTTATCATTAATGCAGTGATGTCACCGTTACATCTCTGGTCAAGGTTATTTCAGTCTAATAGAGAAATTCCAATCTCTGCTTCATGTGGATTAAACTTTTTTTTTCTGTCACATTTATGTTTCCTGTCTAAAGGCTGCTGAATCCAGCCAAGTTCCAAGTAAGGCAGGGCTAATTCAGAGCAGCCTGGATACTAAGAAAAGCCCAGTACTTGTAATAATGCCAAGCAAGGCAAAGTTTATGCTAATTTCTAATCAAGCTTATTAGTATTTCTGTCTAGTCCCAGATGGACCAACTTGTTCATGTTGCAGGTTACAAAAATTAATTTTCCAACTGCGCATAAACACAATGATGCACATACACATTCAAGAATGTAAACATCCACACACAAACACATCCACTGCATTTAGTTATGTTTTATGGAGTTTTATTAAGTTATAGCAGTACGTACCGATGCTTGTTTGATGATAATTAGCATAGAACAAAATATAGATGGGAGGTATTAAAGTAAGATCAAAAAGATCGAAGAATATCTTTGACTTAATTTAGACACTGACTGCTTCCTCTTGCACTGACCAACAGTAGTAACGCTGATATGATGGTCATTGGTCTTATACTTGTGCTTTCACACTATTCACCCATTCACCTAGTCACACTGCCAAACACATATACACTCACACAGCGACAGAAAAACTCATTCTTGCAAGAAACTAGAAATTGGCTGTTGCCGTATGAGCTGTTCTGGCTTGAAGACCACCTCATTATGAGTCAGTGACTGTAGGAATATAAGAGCAGTGTGCAGTTTTGTAGTCTGAAAATACCTGAGTCAACATGAGTTCAAGCATCCTTGTAAAATGTTCCATGAAATGTGCAGTAACTTTTTACAGTGGCTTTTTTTTTTTCAAAGTTACCCGAACTTTAAAAGCATATTGACCACCTACAGACTTGTGAAAAGATTCAATGATTTGTGGATGTTAACTGAAGATTCTGCTCTCTTTGTCTTTATATCTTGAGTGATTTAAAAAAATCTTTCCAGGCACAATGGGCCTTTTTAACATCATAGCAGAAGAAGCGCACAGGTAATAATTATCATTAATTATAAATGAATTACATTCAGGTATGCCACTTCTAGGATTGGCTCAGGTTTATGCTGCATTCATGTCATTATTTAGATTATAATTGCTAGCAACTGAGTCAGAAAAAACCTTGACGATGGCCTCAGGCTTGGAGCTATCAAGAATTCCTAACAACGACAAGTGATTTTCCACTTAATGAAAAGAACCACAAAGTCATCAACAAACTCTCAGCAGTTACATCATAATAAAATCCAATTAACACAGTTTGTTATGAAACTGTTCCAAATAATTAATTTAAATATTGTGACTACAGAGGAAACCATCTTGGAAGAACACTCCCGGAATAACCTGCTCTGTTCTGTCAACGTTGTGTGAGAGCTGCATTAATCAGACTGTGCTTTTCTTGTTTGGACAAACCAAACTCTCTGCTGTGAAAAGCTCTATTCCGAGAACTTTTATTTAATTTCACTGAGTCTGCTTCAGATTTATGCTGGTCTGTGATCAAAAACGTGACAAAATGCTGAAGACAACATCACGCGCAGAGGGAGTGAAGGCCGACGTGATGCTTAGTAACCCTGTCAGTAGCTTAAACTCTCCTCTGAATCTAACAGAAAAGTATTAAAGTGTCTGAGTCGGCACCTGACAGCTTTCAGTCTCTCTTGTCAGCTTGTTCATTCACCTTGACGTTAATATGCTGACAGACGGCAGAAGCTTTAGGGACTTTGATTGTTCTGTAGGGTTTTAAAGCTTCTTACTTTTTAAGTTGTTGACTTGGTTCATTTGCCATGAGACATATAGAGAAGGAGCAAAATGTATAAAAACAAATTTAAGCTGTAGGAGTAAAACTGTAGAATAGTATTGCCTTGGAGTGCTGTACTTCTTGTGAGCAAGCATGTGTTGATGAGGGGAGAAAGAGGGAGGTGGAGAATGAGGTGGGGGTGAGGGAGTGTTCGCTGCAGTGCCGACCACTGTGAGACTCATCCATCCAAAATGTACTGAGCTGCTCTGCTTCACTTACTGGCTTCAAGTCAAGTTTAGAGACTTTGATTGATTTGAGAGTCCATCATTTTTTTTATCTTGTGAATGATTTTTTTTTGTATATTGTGTTGTATGTGTTGAATTTTAATATGTTGTAAATTTGTGTGGTTGCTATCTTGGACAGGTCTCCCTTGAAAAAGAGATCTTGATCTCAGTGAGATTTCCTGGCAAAAAAAGAGGTTAAACAAAATAAAAAATCTGAGAAAAATACTACTTGACAAACCATAACTAAGCAGAAAAATCATTTCACATCCCCCTACTCCTCCCATCTGTACAAGGGCCATTTTCTCCCTACAGTTACATCTCTTTTCATCAAGAGGATATGGCAGCTTCTCGTTGCTTCCACATTATTACCAAACAAAAGGTTCAGATGATTTCACTGTCACCAATTAAATTTTTCAAAAGCTGTTATAGCTCCTGCTGTGCATTGCCCCTGAATTCATTTTTTATTGAGGTGACCAGTAAATATAACTGGCTATAAATAGCTTTCAGGGAAATACAGCAATCTCTGCCACCAATCCATTTGAGGGAATGAAAGACGGCATACCCGCTACACTGACCAAACTCTAATAACACCTCCTTTTACCCAAAGGCTTTTTTTTTTACCTGAGATTGAAGTGTTAGGTCTGTGGAGGTTTACGCCTGCTGTTCAGACTTTCAACACACCCTGAGTGCATATATTCATTCTACAGTACTGCATGTTTTCCCAAGCTCAACACGTGCACAGACATACAGGTACAGAAGCACAGATTATTGTGTAAGCACTGTATATTTTTAAAAAGTAAATATATACAAACATACACACTGCACAAACAAGAACATCCCAAACTATTTTCAAAATAAAAGCATCCAGACTTCAATTAACACTGTGCTCTCTGTCCTACTGCATTAATGCACAATGGAATACAATATAAATACAGCAGATATAAATAAAGAAGAATTCCAAGGCAAGTCATTCATGTTCAGTGTCCCCTCACAAGTCACAAGAAGACTTGTGCCTAAAGTAGTTTTTTTGTTTGTTTGTTTGTTTTTTAAATAAGCATTATTCTCATTTAATGCAGATATTAAACTTGAACTGAGTTGTGATTTATCTATTGGCTGGAAGCAAAACCCTGGTGTGTAGAGCTGAGGTGTTTGATGAACGTCTTTGGTGTCCCATTCAGATATTTCAAACACTGACAACTGGTGTCACTCGGATACATGTATGTCCAATGACGGTGATACTCTATCAAGCAGAAAAAAAATTGGCTCAGATCATCAACTCTTTATAAGTCAGATCAGCTTTGGGTTACTCATATCAAGGCTGCATCACTTATAGTATATAATATCACTATATTTAATAACACACCCTCTACTGGCATTAGTGCCACAACTACATAAAACACCATTAATGACATTAACAGAACACTCCAGGGTTCAAGAATGAACTTTAGTTTGTGCCGAATAAAGATCCTGCAATAAAAAGAGCTGTTAATACCCATTTTCCTCAACTTTCAAATGAATGGAGCTGAACATCTGTGACTGTATGGGATACAGTGGGTGTGAGCTGTGGGACAACCTAGCAGCAGTTTTCCATTGCAAGCTGTAACCCCCTGTGGTGTTACATCTCCGATGCCTGGGACTGCTGGGTTATTAATACTCTCAGATAAACCTACAGTACGCTTTAGCTGGTACTGGGTGTATTTTGACCTGCACTGCCAGTCTGCACATGTTGACGTGCTCTGAAATAAGTCACCTGCGATTTCAGTTTCTACTGTTCTCCTACACCATGGCAGACTTTAAATGGTCGTATTCTTTCATTTTTGCTACGTTTCTCCAAAATTCAAGGAGTTAC
>NW_018127926.1:2025477-2063200 GCF_001952655.1 Monopterus albus
TAACGAAAAAATGCTTTACCCTAACTGGTCCACGGTGCACTTCGCTTTCAGCCACAGTGTACCTACTGTCAGACAACACAGTATACTGTAATTCAGATGTCTGAGTGTGGAGTAGGTTTGAATCACTATAGTAAAACAAAGATCTGCCTTTATCCACCGATAGATGACTATTCTCCGATAAGTGACAGTAGACCACCACACTGATGCGCCCTCAGGTGTCCTACACTGATGCTGTTCGGCACATTTTGACACAGCAGCTGTGCAGCATTTGTCACTGCATGGAATCTTATCAGTTAACAAAAAAACGGCATCTCTCATTAATGATATTTCCCTGTGCGCATTAGCGCACAGACCGCGCGTAATTGGGTTATTCCCCGGCGTTTCTTAGTTTTAAAATATAGTCCTACCTCGCTCATGATGGCCGGTAATGTTGAGGTTTCTCGTCTGCTTCCAGCACGTTAGTTGCTGAATGAGAAGTTTCCGCACCAGTATTCTTTAAAAAGAATGGCTCGCCGCGGACAGAGAAGCTTTATAAAGTGTTGAGCCCAACTCCTCCGAGTCATCACGTCACCAATACACCAATAGGCATGCCGTGGGCAAATGTATATCCCAAGTCCCAACTCCTTCAAATATTCATACGCTGTGTAAGCCCTTTTCATCATGACCGGCCAGCCGCGGCTTCTCTCTCCTGTTGATGAACACCCGCTCACAGATATGAGCGTTGGGGGGGCATTTCATGCACCAGTCATCATGTCCTCGACAGAAATTATTTCACATGTACCACTTTCACACCCGCCTGAGTGTGTGCAATAGTGCGTGAATGAGCTTCATAACAAAAGCTCTGAAGTAAAATGAGGTTCTGGTTTTCTTCCATTTAAAAACCTGGATTTGCAGTTTGTCCGAGCTACTTTACTGTAACATAATGTGCTGTTTCTAACCATGGTGGAAACAATCATGTTTATACATGTCATGTGCTGTTTGCCGGTCGTCCCTCTTATTGCATAATTAATTCTATCTAGTAAAGGTTTAACCGTGGTATAGTGCGCTAACTGGATGGTGCGTTCCTAAACAGCATGGTGACTTTATTACACCAGAGACTGTGATTTGTGTTTTTATTAAAGTGCAGGCGATTTTTTTTTTATATTGCCAATTTAACGGGCTTGTAATTCTTTTGAACCTGTTCCACTGCATTCCCCTCACATCAACCCCCAGAAACATAAGTTTCACATATTGTAGTAGCTAATTTTTAGCATTTAAATAGTAAACAATAACTTAGAGCCAAATGGTAACCTCTGTCAAGTTCCTACACAAAACCAAATGTTCTTAGATGACAAGAAGAAACAAAGAGAAACAGAACCAATATCCAAAAAGCTCTGAAGCAGTTGCAACTTCAGGGCTGTTCAGCTTCATTATGGATACTGACCACAGTGCCAGCGAAGTCCCAGCGGAGTCTTGATGGATGGGAAATGAGGAAACAATTACAAATGAAGCCCAACATCTCTGCTGCCCTGACTAACCTGCATGTTTCTGGGTAACTGTCAAAGTGTGTGGAGCAAATTTGCACTGAAAATGGCTTTAGGGTCTTTGTTCTGCAAAAACAGTCTACAAATTCTTCTTCCTCAATAGCTGGTGGGAAGCAAGTCACTTTGTTTTGCCAAGTGCAGCAGATGGTGCTGAAGTGTTTGTGGTAGCTTATGAAGTTAGCAGCATCTGTGATGCCTGCAATGTAGAATTAGAGTAGAGCTGAGCTAATGTTGTCCTGCAGAGTCTAGAGGACACTGACAGTGCAATACATTAACTTGAGAGATGTTAGGAAAGCTGATCAGCTCACATAAGAGGTAAAGGCTAAAAGATCACACTGGAACTACAAATCCAACACTTGGCTAATTTTGTATCAGCTGGACAAAGACAGGATCCATAAAGAGAAGTTCATTGGGTTCAGTAACGGTGTAGGTCAGTTTTTTTTTAAGAGAGCACCTCTTGTGTTCTATAAAAGTGCTTTACATAGTAAAACAGAATCAAACACACACATATCACATCGGGTAAAACCATAATCCAAAATACAAAAGATTAAAAGTCAAATAAAACAATAAAAGACAACTAGGAGGTCAGAGATATATTTTGGTGTCAGACCATTAAGAGATTTATAGACCAACATAAGTATTTTAAAATCTAATCAGTAGCAACCAGTGCAGTGATTTCAGGGCAGGGGTGTGATGTGCTCAGTTCTTTTAGCCAGTTGCTTATTAGATCCAGACACTGTAAGATTTTTTAACGGGGGGAGTAACCATTGTGAGTAAGTGCTAAATAAATCTGAATATCATCCGCACAACTGTGATAAGCAATCTTGTGGCTATGTAAGACTTGACCCAGTGGAAGCTGGCTGGAACATGACTAGAGTTGACAATGATGCATGTGGGCTCATGAATCATTCACGTGTCTGTTTCCCCCCCACACACAGAAACTATTATTTAGCCTCCTGACAGAAAGAGGTGGGAGCTTTGGCTGTGTGTGACCCTCTGCAACCTATATCTACCTCCATGTAGGTATTCAAGAGCTGTCTGTGTATTTTCACAGAATGGCAATGAGCATAATTCCAGGCATTCGGTGTTCAGACAGCGTAGGGCTTTAGGAAAGTTCTTAGTGGAGCAGTAGGGTTGTGAAACAGGCATTGTGGATGAGGAATTGAAGTGCAATGACTGTAAGTGTAAAGCATAGTTCACAGTCACTGTGCACTGCAGGGGACATCACCAGACAAATGATGCACAGTCGAGTGCACAGTACAAATCAGTGCACATACATGCATTCACCCTGTAGCATTATGTGGTATTATTTGTTCTCATACAACATAATTGTATCTGCAGAAGGAAGTGATTTGTCTTTATCGTTTTGTTATTTCATACTCCACAGATGGAGGCTGATGACTGCCTGCAGTTAACCTGAATCCTGATATGTATCACCAGCACCTTGAAGAATAATATGCCCATGGTTTCAATTACAAACACAGATAATACATTTTGTTCTGACTGGCAACAACAGCAATGTGTTTCCACATTATCTCTATCTATACTGACTCGATTTGTTCTTACTGGACATTTGAGTTAATGCATTTTTATCTTCCCCTATTTTAAATGTTGCCATTGGGTCTGGCCATATATAATCTTGAGACAATGCAATGATAGTCAGTTTCTCAGCCTGGCATAACGAGGATTTGATTTGTGCAGCTAATTAAATTAGAAATGAATAAAAATAATACATCTGTAAAAGACATGCAGGGCCAACAGACTTTCACTGCCATCCCATGAATGAGACTGGGCTTGTTTTTATTTAATTAGCCCAGTATCACAAGTTACAAATTTGGATAGCATACAACCCCCTCTGTCCTTACACCCTCAAGTTGGATAAAGAAAAGACCACATACACCAAAAAAACCTTTAACGGGGGGAAATGGAAGAAACTTCCTGGTGCCTCCTGTAGACCTGAGAAAACCAGTAAGGAGCAAGAAAGCTAAGAGTAGAAAACATATGATGTTAACAAGAGGGCACTGGACACAGTCAGACAGAAGATGAGATGAAAAAGAAAGAAAAGAGAATCACCTCCTTTCTTGAAGGCGTCTGTGGTCAGAAGAAGCAGATCAGAGCTGGAGGCAAGATGAGTAGATGATCAAAGGTGCCTTTGGGAGAGAATGAAGAGAAGTCATGTGGACTGGTACAGCTGTTGGAGGAAGTAAGAAGACAGCTGTGGGTTATATAAAGGGACAGAAGAAAGTGAATAGAAGAACTTCATCATACAGTCTTATACAAAAGTGCGTGCACAGGTTTTGGTCAGACTGAGGGAAAAGGAGAATTTGCCACAGTACTGTATATTAAATAAAAGGTCAGCTAATGTATGAAACAATGGAATTTCATTTGGGTAAATCTGTAACTGAGGAAATGACCTATAATACTGCAGTCTAACTTTTTGACAGAGGCTAATAACATAAGTATTTTATAATGATGACATGAGTATGAAGCAGTTAATCTTGTGCCCTTTCACCATTACCATTTTCTCTGTACAGTCACTATTTACTATACACTATAGCTTTTATATGTGTATGGCCATTCCTCACTGATCTGTGTGTGTGACCGCACCTCCTCACACTTTCTAAACAAACACTGTGATAAAAGAGCCAGGGGGCATTCTCTTTGTTCTTATGACTGTGGTTGGCAACTTAATATAATTCTGCAAGCGCAGCCACCAGAGACAGCTGCATAATGAAAGCTCACACAGGGAAAACCTGACAGCTCTGCCTGCCTGAGACCCTCTTCTTCATGATCTATAGCCATTGTTTTGCGCTTTCCTTTCACATTCTTCTTTTGTCTTCCTCTTAATGTGCTTTCTTCCTAATCCCCTCCCAACTGCTGTCACACATCTTGTCGCTGTCGGCTCCTGTGACGCTCCCCGTCTCAGTGAAGTGTTGTCTGTTGTGGCCAGGTCCCTGTGTAGTAAAATGATCCTCCTCATCAGAGTGTGCAGAGCCATTTTTATAATAAGGGCTAGCTGCTGAGCACTGACAGCCACAGAGCCAGTCAGCTTCTATTAGAACACAGTTCAGTGAAGACAAAGTAGGGTACAGCTAATGAGATGCAGACTGTGTGTTTGTGAGAGGGCAAGGAAAACAGCTCCACTAACTTACTGCTGGGAGAAATTAGGGACCAAAGAATGCCCCGGAATACAGCAAATGTATTAAGTTCAAAAACCAAGTAGGACTATTAAGTTATTTTTGTGTATGTACAGTATGTGTGAAAATGTATTTGCGTACATTTAATACATGCAGTTATAAGTGAATATGTGCTGATGTTGATATATTGTATCTATCTGTGGTATTACCTGTACCCAATGGCCAAAACAAACAAATAACATAATTGTAATTGTAATTTTTTTCTGAAAAGTGGGATTGGATAATTTATTTGTTTGGTTCTGTCTTGTTTCCTTTCACAGACACATACACACCTTTTTCATCCTCTACACATGCGTTTTCCCAACTGTGGGTCTCTCCAGCTGCTATGCCCAATGGGGATCTCGACCAGAGTCTTAGCTCTGCACACTGCAGTTATTAGTCCCTAATAACTAGGAATGTTGCCAGTCACATGAAGTGATGACAGGCTGTCTACATGTCAGGTGCCAGTTGAACTTCTGCCAGACAGAGAGAGACAGCAATGAATGAATTGGAGCCCGCCAGCTTGATGTCCTGAGAATGAATTTGGCGCTCTTTGACTACTGGTGAGGTCTGGATTCAATTTGTCTTACCTTGTCTGTGCACTTGATCAATATCAATTGTATTACAAGTGGAGTGGGGCCAAATCCATGTGCACTGTCAGCACATGCACTTCAGTGGTCTTGGGATATTGGCAATACTGTTTGTTCATATCAGGGAGACCACACTGATAGTAACTGAATCCATCTTAAACCAGTTATGTATATTAACTGTGCTGTCATTTGATTGCAAAGCTAAATTTAGAATTGCAGGGGGCTTTGTGAATAAATGACAACTATTCAGGAACTCAAAACAAAGCAAAAACCTTTTCAACATTTTCTAAAATATGTCTACATCTATTCCTTTACCTTTACAAATACCTTTCTTGCCAGGAATTGCATGACAATATCATTAATACTTTCATATCTGCCTGTTAAATGTACATCTACACTCAGGAAATGCTTAGGCGTTACATTAGAATAGTCACACAGTAAAAAATTCATAGCTGTGAGTCTGAAAATGTCAGGTACAATCAGAGAGCGACACATCAGACAGTTTTATTTTGGGGTAAACGAACTATCTTTGATTTAGTGCAGCTTTTATGCTGCTTGAGAAAAGAAAGGGGGAAGTCTGTGTTTCTCGGAGAAAGGGTGATGCTCTGTTGACTTTCATTTCCTCAACAGAAAGGGTGTAAAATCAAGATGTTCAAGAACATGCATTTAAAATAAATCCACACTGCGCAAGGTGTGCTATTACATTGTTTCACACAGTCCTTGTTCAGCTTGGAAAGCAAGAGAAACTAGATTCTCCCATTAAGTGAGTAAGAATGTATCTCAAAGCAGAGCACAGTCCTGAAAAAGAGAAAACGGGTCAATTCAACAGCAAACATGAAAGCAGCCATGATGAGTCAGGGCTAAAGTACCAAACAGCCAGAAGACCTAGCGTCCTCACTGTTCCCAACGACACTGTTGGAAAGTGATTCTGAATATTACTTTAGAATGTAATTTATGAGACATAAAATTGCTGATCGAAGGAAAAACCTCCTGAACAGGAGTACAAAAGACTCTGGCAGAGCATTACTGATGGTCTATCAATACCCATTAGCTTAAAAATCTATTAATTATTCCTCATATATTCAGCTGACCTGGAGGAAAGACACTGACAAAGGCAGGCAGAGAGAGACAGCAAATGCATTTGGGATGCAGGAACATATGGACACATTTTTACATGAAATAAATAACAGGAGCTTTTGTTTATGAGCTATCTATGAGTGTTAATTGATGGGCAAATCAAATATAAACAACAAGGACCTTTATTGGTTTCTTCTGCGGCAAAGAACCAAGACATTTCTGCCTCTGTGGTAATGCTGTGTCAATGAGAGCTATGGTCTAGATACACTTCTACAGAACAGAGGGACGTGTATTTCAGGATAAAATTTCCTGAAAAAGAATATAGGAATTCACAAGTATAAATGCATTAAAGTGAGGTTCTTGGATCTTTATCAGTATAAATCTCCCAGGTCTCTGAAGATGCGAAATTTGTTTGGTGTCCTTGTTTGATAATGCCAAGAAAACAGAGGATAACCAGGATCCTCAAAATATTTTGAGACAATTGTATTTGCACCAATGATGATTCAAGACAATATATTATTTTACAATATTATGTTTTCTATTTGATCAGTTTACTACCTATTCAAGGGTAGGTCAGGACTCAGATTGATCACAGACCTACCTGATCAAATAAAGCGATTTTCCTTCATTTTAATTTATTTTATTTTAACGCGATTTCTTTTCTGGACATGTAGGCCAACTATCGGTGTAGGCGGGGTTGACCTCCACACCTTTGTGTGCGCTCTGCGCTTGTTGCTGTTAAATACCTCCGGAGCAGTGGTTCTGTGTTCCACAACATTCTGTAACATTATGCCATGAAATTTAAAATGCCACCAATGCTAAATTAGACAAATAAGATTCCAATGCAGATATTTGCAATAAGACAGCTCTATTTATAAACGGATGGAATGGGAAGGGCATGACACAAATGAGGATTTGCCTAGTTGAAATGAAAGTGAAACAGCAGAGGACTGTTTTCTACAACAAACTGGATTAAAACGCATCAATAATAAGCTGTCTGTACTGTCTTAGGCTCATGACTTGGAAGAGTCCCTGGATTATACTGAAATCATCTCTATATTCAATTCCAAGCTTGTGATATAAGATGGAAGTCTCCCCTACAAACATCCATGGTAAATTAATACTGCTGTCTGCCCGCCGTGGCCTGGATGACAGTAAAAGCTGTGGTCATGAATCAGTATATGTCACAAAAGGAACACTGGAGTTTTAGGATTGTTATGTTGTTTGTGACTTTGTGTTAGGCCCTAATGAAAATATCTTGTTGACACATATTTTCTTTGCATTAGAGTGGCTAAAGGAATAATTTTCTGCGTGTATGAAGATGTAAGCTGCTTTATGGGTTTTATCTAGTCTGTGCCTTGCTGGTTTTCCTTTCATTTGGTTATTTAGGGATGTACGTTTAGGCTGTTATGTGTTTACCCTGAGGCCTTATCTCAGTTGTGCCTGCTACTGTAAGTACATGCGAGAGCATATTTCAAGCCTGTGTCCATTTAAAAAAAAGAAATAAATTACTTTTGCTGCTTTTTTGGTATTATAGTTGAAGATTTGTGAAAGCAGGATAATAATGGAACAAAACAAAAGTACCTAAGCCTATCCATGTTGACAGGCCTGCCCAAATGTTTTTCCCTGCCTACACCACTGCATCCAACATGTCTTTTCGTCTCAGCACCATCTACCAGTGTTCAACTTGAGGTCTGCCTTTATGTAAGAGATGGTTTCAGTCACTGCTCATGATCTTATAGTGAGAAGAAGATGAAGGGTGTTTTACTACACTGTATGAGTGCATTCACCTCAGGCTTAGGAAGGAAACCTGCCCACGTCTCAAATGTCTTGCATCTCAAAATACTGGAAATGCAAAATAAATAAATTACACTCTCTAATTAAAGGTAATGTTTTAAGGGCAACATGATGATAGATATGAGTGAGTAGTGGTCAATAGATCTGTTTTGATCAGGGATTGATGACACACATGGACAGGTGTCATTGATGAAACAAGTTATCACAAGAACATCAATGATTGCAGGAGGAGTGTATTAGTTTGTTAGGAAAGGGCCTCAAGGGCTCTAGCCTGAAATAAATGATCATTTAACTTGATTATAGAGCTGCCATAGGAAAGCTCACCCATTATTTTGCATATTTAATTGTGTATTGATAACTCTTTGGATTTGCAAATGCTTGGCAATATCTACAAGAGTTAAAAATGTATGTATGGTGGGAACATAAATCATAAATACATTATTTTCTTTGTTAAGTTATCAAGTAAACATTCTATGTTCTTTCCATCATGCGGTATTCTTGTTTTGGAAGTCTTTTAAATAATTATTGACTACCATGTCCTCTGGGCTATTAGGAGGCAATTGAGCAGTTTCCTCCATTTAACTGAAGCACAACTCAGTGGCAGCAACATGTCGTAGGCATTCACTGCATAACCAATGGCAGTTTGGAATAACGCACTGGCAGCCTTATTTGTTTAAAGTCAGCTAATTTTACACTCCAACAGCTTTTGACACACATCTTGCACTTGTTTGACAAAGTTGTTGTGGAAGCCTGAGGGGCAGCTCTAGCTTTCATTAAACTATTGGATATTGTACTTTACTTTTATGCAGCCAACAAAATGTGGCAAATCCAGTTTCATATGCTGTGAAGCGATGATTATCTGGGGCAAAAGTTGTCTTAATTTTCCTTCTTACATGTAAAAGTTCATTCACGTCTCAAACTATTTGTATATTGTCATTACTTGTAACATTAGCAAAAATTGTTTGTGCTTCCAGTGTTTTCATCTGAACTAAGTTTGATCCCAGCGCCTTTGTCTGAACAGGCCAAATGTGGAACCACAGATATGGCTACAGTAGATGGAGGTTAGGAGATAAGGACATTAGAAATGGCAGACAGCTGATTAAACCTTCTGACCTAGCCACTTTCAATCTTTAGGAAGACTTTTGGTATTTGTTTGGTGGCCATTTTGCCAGTCTTTCTATTACTAAATCAAGTTATGAAAGATTTTGGCTAGACAGTTTTTTGCTTAAAATAATTCTCCACTGCCAAATCGGGAGTTTGACTGAGCTACTCATAGAAAAACAAAGATGGAGAATATTATGTGACTCAGTTCAGAGGTTCAGAAGAATCTGAGGTAAAGGTGTAAAGTCAAACATATTGTTATTATACAATGTTTCATCCCACGACAAAAAAAAAAAAAAAAAAAATCACTCATTGGGTATATGTCCTTCTTTTGAAATTTTAAAACTTCTATTGTTCACCAGTAAATTTAACAAAAAACATTTTTTGTGGCAAATATGAAAGAATGAGATCTGACATAACACTGAGTCACACTCACACAGTGGAAGGAGAAGGACTGGAAATATTTCTGAGTCAGAGGAACTACTCTGCTCAGCCAGGCCGCAGACCGCAGTGACCACTGACACCCAGTGCATATACACACCTGACTTTGAAAAGACAGGGCAGAGCAGCTGGAATAACAAAATAAGCTCTATAGATAGCAGGGTGTCATGGCAAGGGATGGGAGCGCAAAGAGACACCACATCCCGGCTCACTTTTACTATATGATTTATCAGACAATGTGCAAAATCTTAGTTAATTAACCTTTATAGTTTTCTTATTGTCAACAAATCACATGAAAAGACCAAAATGAATTGACTACCTACTAACAGGCATCATCTACAGTATGTAGACAAAACCATTACTGCACAAAAACTAATAAAAGCACATCGGTGAGTCACACTGTTGCACTGGGTCACATGTTCCTTCCTGATAGTGAACATGGATTCTGCCTTACTGCTGGAAATACTTACTTGCACTAGATGTGTATTAATCCACTGCTAACAATACCCCCCAACAAATGCATTATTTACTGCACTTTGAGTAAATGTTTGCAAAAATCTCCTATGCCTAACCTTTATAACAAATGGAATAATTGTGACCCATTTTTAAAGACTAATGTCTTCAATAGGAACCAGTGGGCTTGGGAGACTGTTGGGTTTGCCCATAACAAACACAGAATGTTGCCAGCCTTTCCAATTTTTGTGACAAAGAATGAAACAAAAACAGCAAGTGATGCTGCTCAAGCACCAAGATATTTGCAAATGTGTGGTTTTAATGTCTTTGCTCTGCTCAGTGTCTTCTCCTCCTACAGCAGAGTAGTGACTGGTCAGCTAATGGACCGTGACAACAGGAAGTGGAAAGCAGAATATAACAAGCCACTAGAGACATATTGCTGTACTCTAGAGACCCATTACCCAAACTTTCCATTTATAAATCTGTACACCAAAGAAACTGCACTGGTTCCTTGCTAATTGCCAACAGGAACCTGTTGAGGTAGCGGGGGAGCTGCACCCTAGCAGCGCACTCCTCTTTTGTCATCCCTGATGGTTCTCTTCCCCACTCTGAGATTTTTCTATGATGCGTGCAGGGAGGAAGGAGCATGCTGTAATGACAGTGGTCCCTTGCAGACTGAAGACATGTGTATGCTGACGTAAGACCCTGGTAGCCAGAGTGGCACTAGAAACTGAGCATGTGCAGTGTGATTAGTACCATGCATTGAGGAGGAGATCAGCTATGTTATGAAAAGTGAGAGGGAGAGTCCTTGTTCCGGCCTCACTGTTGGAAAGGTAGACACCATTCAGCTGTGTCCTGGCTGGCTGTATTAAATTTAGATACATCCCAGTGATAGGGGCACACGTTTTGTAGAGCGTAACTGACACCCATGGAGTGGCCTAAGTAGGCCCCAGGGAAGGGTAAGGTTAAGCTGGAAAGCGAAACACTAAAGCATGTCATATAATAGGCCTCTCATTTTGTGCCTGTCTTTATCAGGCCCACTGGAGGAAACCTAATTTATTTAATAGCCTGCCGCTACAGTGTTTGGTGTGAGAAAACAGAAGGCAGTGATGATGAAAGCATAGCGGGAGAGAGAGAGAGGACAAACACTTTCCTCACATTCACTGGTGAGATGTGATTTCCAAGTGAAGATCTGTGTCAGCCATCTGGTGACTGAGAATAGCAGGAAACTCTGTCAGCATGCAGCTTTCAATAATGTACGCATGCATGCTGTCACAACATAACTTCACCATCTGAGGGGTGAATTCTGTGAAATGACTGTGTTTATTGTATAGGCGCTTTATTTGCTTCTACAGTATAAATCATTTTGTTTCTGTTTTCTCTTTCTGAGAGATACTGGAAGACTAAGATAGAGCTGTCATAAACGGTGTCAGCAAAATGGTAAATGGTCTTATTCTTGTATAGCGCTTCTCTATGGATTGCAGTGTACTTTCATGGTATTAAGCCATTTACGCACTCACACTCACAATATCATCAGGAGAAACTGGGGGTTCAGCATCTTGCTCAGGTATACTTAGACTTGTGGACTGGACAAGCTGGGAATCGAACCAATAATCCTTCGGTTAGGAGATGACCTGCTCTACCTCCTGAGCCACAGCCGCCCCCAAAACAGAGCTTCACATTTGAAGAAAGGTGTTGGAAGCAGCAATATTGAATCCTCATGAATCGCGGCACTATTGGGAAGCTTTGGTTTACAAAAGTTTCTTTTGACACATTAATTCTTCATCATGCTCAAAGTGTGGCTCTGGGAACAGTAGTTTTGGTTGATCAGTCAGCTGCTTTGATCCAGGCGGAAATATCTGAACTACTACTGTGATGTGTTGCGTGACTTATAGTACTAACATTAACGCTCTGCTGAAGTGATTGTAATAACTTTGATGATCCCTTAATGTTTCTTCTATCACCATCTTCAGGTCAGGTTGTTTATGAGTCCACTACTTTTATTTATGAACAAATACATGCTAAGCTAATTTGTATTCATTTAATTTAACCAGGTAAGAGCCCATTGATATTCCCAATCTCATATTCAAGTGAGGCCAAGAGAATGAAACTCTCAATATAGCAGGTGCAGCCCTATCTGGAACACAGTGAACATTCAGCTTCACAGAACTGCTATCATAGCTGTAGACGTGTTTACTGGTTCATTGCTTGTGTCCATTATGTAGACACAGGATTACTGACACCAGTTCCCCCCCCCCAAAAGGACATAAAATATTAATGTTTGTGTGCTCCTCCAGTGCTCTGTCCTCACTCTTGATCCTGACCTCTGACCATTCTGTTAATTGCAGTCTGTATATGAATGAATGCACACTGCCAAAGCAGGTGTTTGTTTTCAGTAGTATTTGCATTTGCAGAGATTTAGAAACAGTGCCTCCTCTTATGGATATTCAGTCCTATTCAGGCAATCAAGGCTGCAAGCAGAGATAAACCAAGTCTAAAACCGCAGGATCCAAATGGAATGTGTATTGGCCTTCAGTGAAAAAGTGTATTTTCCATTCAACAAAACTTTTAATTGCATGCTTTGCCATTTCTTTCTATGCCTAAGTGGTTTGTGGGAAGTGAAAATGATGAATAAATACTAAAAAAAAAAGATAGCATCATTCATAGAAAGCCTGTTATCCTGCTGGTAGAGATTTTACTTAGTGTGCCATGATCAGACAGTGATAATGACTGTAGCTAATCCTTTGTCAGAACATTTTCTGAAATGCATGAACAGTATGTTAGATTCTGTTGTGATTTCTGTATGTTTGACACTTTTGTCCCCCCAGACACCAGCAATAAGCATTGTCAGGAAATAAGCCTGAATATAAACTCTGTTTTAGTATGTTATAACCCCTCACTACCTCACCAAGTGTAATGACATATCCAACTCCACCATGTGAATTACTAAGTGCGATGTTTGAAGTTCACTGGGGACAATACTATTACCCTATTTTTGTGTATTGTGACTTTAATGCTTTGTTGCCTTTATGTAACTTTTTTATTTTAAGACTAAGTGTTCTTTCTGGCCTTTGACTCCTTACCTGACTCCAAAGGAGAGCTGCACAAGAATTCCTATATGCTTAGACTGTCTGTTTATGCATAAATGGCAAATAAAAATCTTGACATGCTTGACATGCTTTTTAATGCATGTCAACTCCATAATAACAGTGGAGTGATTATACTGCAGAGTATCTGGCAGATACGTATATCCCCACCACTCTACACACCTCTATCCTTTACTATTATGAAATGCAAACGTTATGTCACCCACTTCACACAGAGATAAATCTGTTATTGTGCGCATTAGTACACAGAGCCTCACCACAACATCGTTCTCAATGCAGCACCAGTCAGTGATAATTTACACTCCAGCCTTTACCAGTGATACTGTATTTAAGAACCATTGCCTTTCAATACTGAGAAATTAGTTGTTTGAGATCATGCCATGTCTGAAATAGAAGTGGCTTCCATGAAAACAGGAATAGACCAAGTGGCAGAACAGATTGCAGTGATACACTGTATGATAAGGTACTGTTGAAGGAGAAACCTGTCCACAAGGGAGCGTGGTAAAATCAGTCCAGCTACGAGGAAAAATCCTCTAACTTTGTCTGCTTCAGCCCAGAAGTTGTCAACTATACTGAAACAAGTCACATGAAACCTCAGCAGTACTAGCGGAGACACAATTAAAAGAGGGTCATCATTTTCTACATTAATAGTTTTTTCCAGCACTCCTATAAAAGCCTAATTATATACTATAGGCTATAGGCTGCATGTAGTTATGTAAATAAAAGCTATAAAAAATAAAGAAGCACATAAAAGGGCATTTATTGAAACTCAGAATACAGTTGTCTTGTAATATACTGAAAAACTAACATTTTTAAGGATTGATAAATGTAAAAGATATAGTTTCATATTTTTTGCAAAACTATAAAAATGTGCTGCCGTCATTAAGCTCAGGATCACATTGTTTGAGCCTCTAGCTTTACAAAAATCTTAAACATTATACCATACAAACGCTGGTGAGGCGACTTAGTTGTAAAAATTGTCTAGCATCGCAGTATTTAAACTCTGGTACTTCTTCTGACCGTCTTGGAGTTTTCCTCTGGTAAACACACCTGGACTTGGCTCTCACTGTGTAGAGACAGGCCGCCAAAGGACACAGCATCAGGGACCTGGACAACACCATCAAATTTACTTCTTAATAACAATACACAAGATAGTTTTCTGCAGCACTGTAGATGGACAACAGTCACAAACAAACTGAGATTCCTTTCCTGGAAACAACATGGTCCAAATGAGTGCAGCAGTGACACTGTGGATGTGTTTGTGTACCATAACTGCTAATAAAGTTCAGTGTACCATCAACCAACTGGAAGGGGCCTATTGCCTTAAAGGCATCAGAGGAGCTGTGTTCCACCTTCAGTAGCTTTGGATAAGGTAAACCTATTAGGGAACTTAAAGTAGTGGTTCATTACTTCAAAGCCAGTGAATCAAAAATAAACTTGTGACCTCAAGTCAGAGCTGCTCCACATCAGAGGTAATTGTGGAAAAGAGGCTATATAAACAGCCCAGAACAGGCACCAGGATATTACACAGTGCATCAGTGCAGTGTGCTGTCCAGAATCAGTGCAACTATCAATTAGTCAGTTACAGGTCATCTCCAGAAAACCCTCTCAGTCACAATTACCTCATCAACAGTGACATTTTAGGATTATGCTAAGGAAATGACTATATTTACACAACATAGAGAGACAGAAATAACATGTTTTTTTCCTCAGTTTGTGTCTCTGTGTGGTCTTGGTCTAGTCAACACCTACATGTCTCTACACCTAAAGATCATCCAAGTATTTAGATAATTTGGAGCCACTCAAAAATGCCCTGTAAGCTAAAATTGATGCTGATGCCATTTTGTGCAGCCAAGAAGTGCTTTAGATATTTGGATTTACCAAAAAGCATGTTATTCTACATCTGTACTTTATGCCTTAATGGATTTTTTTGAGTTATCTGATGGAAGGCCAGCTGAGGTACAAGAGTGGAGCAGTGCAGTTCCCTCCTGTTCTGATCAACATGAGAGGAGGCAATAGGAGCTCCAGCTGCAGAATGACTAACTGCATTATTCTGTCTCTGTCTCCCTGCACTCACACCTTCACTTTCTCCAGCTTACCTTATGAAAGCTGTCATAGTCCATCTGGCTATGTGTTTTCATGATTAACTCATTGCAAACTGCAGCTGCAGGGTGAAAAACAAGAATTTAGTCTGATCTAATCTTGTAGCTCCTCTGACTAGCTACAGTCTATATAGGACCTAAAGTAAACCTCAGCAAAATGGTAGGATTCAGGAGATTTAGTGGCTCAGAGACCTGGTGTGTGCACCAACACAGCATCCTAAATTAAATCAATCTTGTTTGTTTGAAGTTAAAAATATACAGTATACAGTATAGGCTATGTATAAATACTATTTGCTTGACTTTGAAACCTGCTCAACTTGGCATGATGATGATACTTTATTAAGCTCACCCAGATAAGACTTTATGATTTAACTAGTTTTACATTACTAATTACTGTGGCAATATAATGTACATGTTTTAGCCCATTTACTATAAACTCTATACACTTTAAATTACAAGTAACCATTTTGCAAACCATGCTTCAGTGGTTTAGAAATTTAACTGGATTATTTTTTCGAGCCTTCCACTTGCCTCATCTGATTTCTGTGCAATATCAAAATGTAATAGCAAACCCTTGGAACTTGATTAAGTTGCGTAAGGTTACATACATTTTTGGCAAAGAAACATTATTGTTATGGAAAAAAATCTGACTTTTCAAATCAGTCTACTTAATTTATCAATCTACAATTGATCTACATTATCAAGCAACTTGATAAAAAATCTAATGCTGACTTGGTGTTAGTTTTGAGGAATTGGGAGTGGACTGATGGATTTTCATATCGTATGGATATGAATGGAAGCCACTAAATCAGAAGTTAGAGTAGAGATGTGTCGCAGATGTCCACTATCTGAACTTTATTGTTCTGGAAAGGTGTGAAATCAAATACCTGTACCTCAGCTTCACACCAAGTACGTCTTGATTCATTTTGAAAATAAATTATAAAAAAAACTACATTATCAGAGCCACAACAGAAATATTGTGGTTGTGTAGTCTAATGGGTTTGTAAAAGTCAGACCACCTTCTTCTTCTTCTTTTGTCTGTTCCCGTTAGGGGTCGCCACAGCGAATCATGTGTTTCCACCTAACTCTATCCTCGGCATCCTCTACTCTCACACCAATTAACTTCATGTCCTCTTTTAGCACATCCATATATCTCCTCTTTGGCCTTCCTCTTGACCTCTTGCCTGGCAGCTCCATCTCCAACATCCTTCTACCAATATAACCACTATCCCTCCTCTGCACATGTCCAAACCATCTCAATCTGGCCTCTCTGACCTTGTCCCCAAAACAGTCGACCTGAGCTGTCCCTCTGATGTGCTCATTCCTAAACCTGACCATCCTGGTCACTCCTACAGAGAACCTCAATATCTTCATCGCTGCTACCTCCATCTCTTTTGATTCTCGCTGCCACTCTTCTGTCACACAACACTCCTGACACCTTTCTCCACCCACTCCAACCCGCCTGCACTCGCCTCTTCACCTCTTTGCTACACTCCCCGTCGCACTGGACTGTTGACCCCAAATACTTAAACTCCTGTACCTTCTTGACCTCAGCCCCCTGTAACCTCACTGTTGCACTTCCCTCCCTCTCGTTCATACACATGTATTCTGTCTTACTACGACTGGCTTTCATTCCTCTTCTTTCCAGAGCAGACCTCCACCTTTCCAGGTGTTCCTCCACCTGCTCTCTGCTCTCACTACAGATCACAATTATTGTAGCTTAATGCTACATGTTATTAAAATTAACTGAAATATTTATCTGTCCCCTCAGATTTTAAACTGAACTTGTCACAGTGTACTACATACTGTATATGTTGCTCTCTCACATGTGGGACCCTCACTAGTGTATCCTAGGTTGATCTTCCCTCCTGTCACCTCAGCAGCCAAGCTTCTCCTGCTCACTGGTTGATCAAACCTGCAAATGCATAAATGAATGGACCAATGGAAAAGTTTTTAGCTGAGATCAGGCAGAGCCACTTTGTCAGAAGCTATGCTGTTGCGAACAGACAATTTTCTTTTCTGTCAAAGCTGGTATACATCAGGACCTTCTAAAATGATTTGACAGATAAAAAAATGAACATCATCAGTTTTCACTGCATTCTAACCAAAGTACTCAGTAATATTCAGTTTACTACAGCTATAAGATGTATATTATTTATAATGAGGAACAAAAAAAAGTCCATTCATTCACAGATATACATTGTACATATTAACTGAGATTCCTACTGAATGTTCACATTCTAGTATGTTATGTAAAGTAGAAATGGGGCAAAATCCCACAAGAACCATATGTCTCTAGTTTATTCACAGATTTTTAGCAGCTCCTTTATTCATCAAGAAAGTCACTTTTAGTTAAGATACACAGCTGATCTTAAAGTACATTGTGTTAGTGAAGAAAATCCAGTTTTCATTATTTAAAATAAAAATAGTCTCATAAAGAGTCTAGAAAATGAACTCTCAAATCTTACCATATTGCCTCCTGTGGGCTTGATTCTGGAAGGTAAAACAATGAGGCATTAAATTTACAGAATTATTAGGAGCTATCATCCACTAACTTTATTATTCACTTTATTATTCTCACTGCACTGACAACACAGAACCACTGTGCTTGCTCACTGCATCTACAGCAGTATGAAAGCTGTAAATGTCCTGCATTTACAAGTTTGGGGTTCTCCACTAATATCATAGCGTCCAGTCGGTCTGCAGTTCAGCAGTGAAAGCAGGAGCTGAGTGTTAATGAGTTCTGTAACATGGCTTCATGGTGCCAAAGGCCCTTCTGGCTATGGTGAAAACACAGCAACATAACAATGGTGCAAGATCTGCTCTCTTCTTTTAACAGGGAGAAAAATTGCCTTTGTCATTGTATTTTAAATCTCAGGATGGTTATATTAGATCCCTCCTATTTTTCAGTAATTACAAAGCATATATTACTCCCCTTTGAGGTGGACTGCTCCAAGAAGAGCTTAGAGATTTAGAAGCATGCTACAGCTTCTACCATGTGAGGGCATCCTTATTAAGTCAATCTAACTTTCTCCAGGATGTTACATTAAAGCTGAAGAACTGATGCAAGGATGGTAGTGAAGGAGGTTTCAAACATTACAGGTACAGAAAGAAGTCACATCGGCTTTATGATAATCCCTTAGCTCTGAATCATGGCTGTGATTTGCAGTGCTCCAGAATCAGTCACAGGGATTACATTCATTCATTCATTCATTTTCCACCGTTTGTTCCCTGAGCGGGGTCACGGGGGGCGGGGGGCCAGAGCCAATCCCGGCCGGCAATCGGGCGAAGGCGGGGTACACCCTGGACAGGTCGCCAATCCATCGCAGGGCTAACACAGGGATTACACAGACTTCTAAATGTGTGACTCAGGGCTACTTTTTGTTATCGCATAAAAACAGGCCTCCTCCTTGTGCTAGAACAATGATCCCCTCAGAGATGCCGCTCCAGAAACATCTCTTAAACATCCTGCTTTTCTGGCCAGACTATTAACAACATCATAGCACTTTTCTTCCACAGCTTGCCAAGGTATCGTCCAACCTCATCACAAATATTCTGTGTTGGGTTATGATATCTAACATAGTTTCAGCAGAGCTCGTGCTAGACTTCAGTCCATGGCTGTTCATCACACTGTCACCTCCTGGATAACAAGATGCCTTGATTATGGTCTCAGTTGTCCTTTATCCACGGCACCAGTTCCTCTTTTTTTCGCCTAATTTATCAACACCTTAGCAATTACTGGGATGTTAAGTAGCCTTACTGTAAGTTATCTGTTTCCTGTTTTCTTATCCATCAAAATAAAGGACAGACTTCAAATTTTTCCATCTTTATTTTTTAAAAAGTCCATCAGTGTGCAGAAAATATATGATTAACTTAATCTGTGAGTTGCAGTAAAACTGTCCCACTGTGTGGTGATTTTTAAACCCTTATTAATGGGTTTATAGTATTTCTTCACCCATTCACAACCCTGGAAAACTGAAAGAAGAGCTGGTGCTGTCTCAGTCAAATTTCAACTTTCACAGCAAAAATACATGTTAAATACAAGGAATACTTTAATATTTTGGGAATTCTGCTCAGTGGCATTTTTGATGAAAATATGATTGATATCACTCTTATATCTTTATGGTACCGACATTAGGTTGTTAGCTTAGGTTAGCGTGACGATTAGAAAAGAAGATACAAAACAAAAAAATGCCTAAAGAAACAACTAAAACTATTTAACACACTATTTCTTGTTTCTTTAATCTGTACAAAAGCCTTAGTGTAAAAATGAGATATAACATGTTAATTAAGTTTCAGAGGTGCTAGTAAATGGTTTTTGCTACATTTGGACAGATTGCATTTTCACCTGGTTTCAGTCCTTATGCTAAGCTAAGCTAACCATCTGTTGATTTTAGACACATATTGTAGTTATCATACTTTACATCTTGAGAGCAGTATCAGTTTTCTTCTCTAACTCTAAGCAAGCTAATAAGCATGTTTCCAAGTATGTCTAACTATTCCTTTAATGCTACAGAATAAGCTATTGTCCGGAAGCTTAATGTGTTACAATGGGAGTATATTTAGTGTGTTAGTCTGGCTGGAACCAAGTGTGAGTTAGAACCACTTGTTCCCCAAGGTACAGTCTCTGTCAGTGTGCCAACAACTGTCCTTGTATTGAACAGGTTGGTCACTTTCCCACCAAACAACTGTCAGCTGTTCTTTACACCTTTATCAGACTGTCCCACTGATAGGGTTTAGATAAAACCCAGGACCAGGACACAGTTCATTTATTTACTCAGCAGGGGATCATTAAAATTGCAGTCTATTTTCTGTAACATCTCATATCACCTTTATTAATTCATACACTACATGTGGAAAGACTACAGTGTAAGAACTGTTAACTTGGTTGGTACTTCATAATAGGGTGTTTCACATTCAGAGTTTGTTTCACAAGGATTTAGTTGGATGTTGCGGTGGCCATGTCACTGATTTTGTTTTCTTCATACTACCATCATTGACAAGATAATCCTTGAATCCAAATTTTATTATTTTTGGACTAGACCCCTCTATGATAGCTGTATCCTGTGGTTTATTACCCTCTGCTGGTCTGCTGCGTTCTGGTGGATTGCCACTTTTGCACACATTGCACTAGAAATCACCCAATTGTGTTTCAAAAACGAAAGGTAACTTTTCAATATCTAGAAAATTGCAAATATTTAATAAAAGAAAGTGAAGTAAATTCAAGTCATGAATACCAAGTCAAAGGCAAGTTGAGTCGTTTTGCAACCTAACTCTGTAGTCAAGTCAGACTTGAGTCCCTTGCCTCAGGTTCACTGTGAATGGCTCTATAATTGCCAAGTCTCAGATTTGCATTGTTTAAAGGACATGATAATAGCAATGGTAAGGTACGCTACATGAGCAAATATTATCTGAGTTTAAAAAAAAAATTATTATTACAAAGCAACTCAAATCACTTCTGGTCTTCCCCTTTTATAGACAAAACTAATATTAATAATGTATTGCTCAAGGGCACCTCTTCAGTAGCTTTTCAGGGTGATCGATAGTCATTACTCCTTCCTGTCCTGATGTTCCACTTGTTTTGGGATTCAAACTGCCAGCCCTGCAGTCACAGGCATACCTCTCTAACATTTATGCTTCTGCTGTTTCCTGAGTAGTAAATCTTTCTGCTAACAACTAATTTTCTGTCAGAAAAATATTGCTAGCCCTTGATGAAGGCCAGCACAGAGCAGTGCCAAGTCACAGCATGTAACCACCTATCCTCTTCATTATACTTTAATCACACTTTCTGTACTGGAAAAGTGTAGGGGGTAGTGAGTGTTTTTTTTTTTTTTTTCGAGTAGAGCAATTTAAGGAAGAGAAAAGTGCCTACTTGCTTGTCTCCTCTGTCTGTAACAGAGGACAATGCAGATGCAGAGCAGCAGCAGCAGCAGCAGCAGGAGAACAGAGAGGGAGGCCGTTACCGCCAGCGGGGCTGTACAGTCATCTTCTTCCTGTACCACCTCTGCGACTGAGGGAAGAAGGTCACATCATGTGCTTTGGAAAAGAAATGCTGAAGCAGTACAGTTCAGCTACACACCTAGCAAAAAGAAAGTTGTTTAATTTCCTGGTTTAATTTGTAGTCGTAGGCATGAGGGTGCTTGCTGAGCGCAGCTGCCCTGAGTGGATTTCAAGAAAATCTTACAGCTACATCTATTCCTGAATAGAGTTGCAGGGGGGCTGGAGCCAATCCCAGCTCACATTGGGCGAGAGGCGGGGTACCCCCGGACAGGTCGCCAGTCTATCACAGGCCTGCCATATAGACAAACAAACACACACACTCACACTCACTCCTATGGGCAATTTAGAGTTACCAGTCAACCTAAGCTGCATGTCTTTGGACTGTGGGAGGAAGCCGGAGTAGCCAGGGAGAACCCACACAGGCACAGGGAGAACATGCAAACTCCGCACAGAAAGGCCTCGGTCGGCCTGGGCTCAAACCCGAAACCTTCTTCAAATGGAATGTTACTAAGATAAACACACAGTAGTATTTTTTTGAAGCTGTGGGCCTCAGAGATGTTTGCAACCTTGGCTTTAATTTTTGCTGTGATTCAGACTCATGCAGTGTTGAACTGGTGGCTCATTTCTATTCCACTCTCCTCTTCAGTAATAATGTTCAGTGATGAGTCACATGCTTCCCATAAGAGTGAGAACAAAATGAAACACACAAAGACAGATTAAAAAGGAAAAACACACAGAAACGTAGAGACAAAGAATTACAGGACAGAGCACAGAGAAGCCTGAGAGACAACGCATATACATATATGTTATTTAATGTACCACATAATGAGTGTGTTACATTCTCACCCACTGTCAGACGGACACTGCTCTTCAGTGGTGTGGGGAGTGCAGACACAGAGGCCAGACAATCCACATGAGAGCTCTTTGCTGCTGTCATGCTGAGGTTGCTGGTCACAGTGAAGAGGCTCTTCCCAAACTCTTCACAGCTGATGTTGTATTCACTCTGGCTCACCTCCACAACATTCCCCAGAGAGAGAGAGAGAATTACTATTCACAGTATATTCTGCATGATCTCTGAGATGTTTATATTCTGACTTGCCAAACTTTTGAAGTTAGTCTCTAAAAACTGCAAACATAACTGAATTTACTGTAAAGAGGCCGCTCACCTACGGATGTTCTGGCCTAATGAGTCTGTCTCTGCTAGACTTGTGTAAGTTTTAATTAAGTAAAGTTTAGAGAAGGTGAGCTTTTTGAAAGTGACACATCTGTTTCAGATTTGTCATCACCTGTGTAGCCAAAGGAAACCAGGAGCCAATTTTGTTGTCAACTCTACTGAGAGTCAAATCAGTGTGACTGGTGTATGTGCATTATTGTGAGTAAAATGTTTCATTTAATTTAGGAAGAGGCAGTAAGGAAAGAGTTGTTTCACATCATTTTAATATGTTTAATGTTAATATGTTTCACATTTTGCTGAAATTGTTCTAAATGTATAATGTTACAGCTGGTAAAGGTGGAGCTAATTCCTTATATACCCATTATTTGAAGTACTTTACATACTGCTAGCTATCTTGTGAATGTCCCACCAGCATTCAGTTATGTCTTATTATTATAGTGTGTGTTGTATTGTTAATCTGATTATGAAGTAACTAAAGTTATCAAATAAATGTAGAGGAGAAAAAAGCACAGTATTTGCCTCTAAAATGTAGTGAAGTTGAAGTATGAAGCAGCAAAGAATTAACATACTCCTCGAGTACAGTACAGATACCTCAAAATTGTACTTAAGTACAACACTTGAGTAAATGTACTTAGTTACTTTCCACCACTGTAAACAGTGTTTTGGCAACAGTGTATTTTGATTAAAAGACAATTATTTTTGTAACCAAAAACCACATTTGTCTCATGGGGCTTTACTGATTGTACAGTTGTCCTCAAACCCTCAGTTTAGATAATGAAAAATTCCCCCAAAGTTGTTCCTTTTTTTATATAAAGATGATATTGATGAGCATGTCTAAATGCAGCGTTGTACTTACCTCTTTGTCATTCACCTGCCATTGCAGAGTGGGTTTAGGGAACCATCCTATTGCTTGGCATTCAAACATGACTGACTGTCCCTTAAAAGCCAGCCTGTCTTTCCCAGAGACTTTCACGCTGCCCTTTTCTGCAATTAGAAGCATTCGTTCAAAAACTTGAATGAGCAACTTTTTATTTATGTGCCTACACATAGTTGTGTGCATATGCATGAGTGTGAGTGACTTTCAGAATGTTGACAAAACTGAATCTATGAATTTCCCCATGATTATTGGCCTCCTTTGAAATCCATGTGTAGTTGCATGCACATAACTGCACCAGAGATGAGCATTACTTCTTCATTTGACCTGTTCACTTACAAAAGATGGATTACATTTGTCTATGGTCATTGATCACATGTCTTAAGTTGCCTGATGAATGCCTGTCCTTTTTCTCCTTCATGTGCTTCCATGTCATTGCTGTTTTGAGAGCAGCACTTAGAGACAAGTCTCTGTGCAGGACAGGTGTGTATGTGCATGAAATTTCTTAATGTACTGTGTCATGTGAACTTACTCTAATGAGGAGAGCACTAATAACCTACCGACCAATCACCATAGGTGCGTTCACCGTATCTAGTTTACATCAGTGTACATTCTGCTGATCTACTCTTCCCTGCAGATCCAGTTTGTTCTCAACAGTGCATGCAACCAAACCTACTGATCAAGCGCAAAGCATGTGTGTTTTCATGTGAGTAAGAGAAATAAGCGCACATACAGTAACAGCAAGCAGGACTGTGCGGTCCTATTTACATTATCTTCATATCAGACAATTAAAGAAGAGACTGTGGTTGGTAGCATACAGTGTCAATAAGCCATGCGTGCATTTATGGGTATATTCCAACAGTATATTTAAGGCTGCACAACACAAATCACAGGCGGAGTTGCTGAGTGTGAACAGGGCATGCCAGGATGCACAGTTAATTCAGAGGCTCTGTCAGGCCATAGCGATCCTCCGCATCCACAGTGGAGGGCCTGATTCACCATGCACTACTGTTAATGGCTGCATATGTCAGTGAGGATTTGTGGCACTGGCAGCAAAGGGGGCTCTCTCAGTAATATATTGGAGGTGGTGGGCCATTGGTTTTGTTTCCTCCCTTTTTTTGCCAAGGAAATGTTTCCACATTTATTTTTAGCTGAGTTGTCAGTTCCGTTTGTACATACTGTAGATAAACAGAATGATAAGGTCAAGAGAAGCACAAACCCAAGCAAGTCTCTAAAAATTGAATGAACTGCTGAGTGGTCGGTATCTTCCCAGTCAATTATTAATTATTAGCTAAAACATGGTGTTTTTCACCATCTTTGACCTAAGGGGCAGTACAAGCATTTCTGGAACGAGGAGCGGGATGAATCTTTTATATGATTTTTTTGTGAAACCCCCTCGAGATTTATTAATATTTTCCTTGGTCCTTGCCTCCACTCTCCAATAATATCTCAAAAGAAAGTACTGTGTGAAACAACCTTCTACTCCACTAAAACAAAGAATTTAAGAAGGTGTCATCTAATTTAAACCTTAAAATATTAATGTAATAATAGAAACAACCTTCTACTCCACTAAAACAAAGAATTTAAGAAGGTGTCATCTAATTTAAACCTTAAAATATTAATGTAATAATAGTTGTCACAGCCAAAAATACATAGACTAGAATGGACTTTATGAATTTATAACTAATATATATCCCAGCCACACTGTACTAAAAAGGCAGAACTCAATTATAACATACAACTTTAGATGACTTGCATTTTTTTTAAGTTTCCATTATGAGTAAATGTTGGTACAGTTTGTACTGATAATGTTTAATCAATAATATCTATAAAGATCTATGAGATCAAAGATGGAAAGTTTACTCAAATATTATAAGTACAATTCACTGCTACAATAATATGATGTACATCAATGTAAACTGCCATTTTGCATAATGAGTGCTTTTACTTTTGGTATTTTATATATGTTTTATGCTATTTATGTATTTTAAGTAACATTTTGACTACAAGACTTTTACTTGTAACATAGTATTTTAACACTGTGGTATTGCTACTCTTACTTAAATAAACAATCTATGAAAATTAATGAAGTACTGTATGAAATTATAGTCTGGTCATTTTAACTAAAACATTTTCTTCTTTGTTAATTACTATATGGGAATTCCCACTGTATCACTGTTTTTCAGCTGGGGATAAGAACATATTCAGAAATGCAAAGAACTACTGATTCTTATCTCGTTCTTAACTCCCTTTGGCACAGTATGTGCATAATATACAGTGTACTAAATGAGGAGAGGAGATGTGAGTGGTTTTATCTGCAGCCTGTAAATCCTGCTCTGCTGTCAGGTCTGACTGATGTGGAGTTCGATGCCTTCCACCTGATATTTTTATGTAGGGACCAATCAATTCTTATCCCTGACACCACGTACACTGTCATTAACAGAGACCATCAAACATGCTTGGCCACCTGTACTCCACTACACAAGCCCAAATGATTTCTCATCCTTGATATACTGTACATCATGACTCCAGCACCTGTTCAGCTGCTTAAGCTTTCATTTTTTAATCTCTCACTTCAAACAAATGTAAAAAAGGCACTTAATTAAAATAAGCCCCTTGAATGCTGAGACCAAATACTTTTTTTTTTTAGTAGCATCGACAGTAGGTGTAGGTGGGCAGAATCAAAGCAACTGGTTTTGCTGAATCCTGTAATTTCTGTCTTTTTTTCATGGTGGTTTTTGCTTTGTCAAGCTTAAATTCAGTGTGTTTCTGCTCTCTCTCTCTCACTGCAGTGATTTTGAAGAGACTTGCCATCTGCTTGGTTGCCTCAGCTGCTTTGTGCGTGTGTGTCTATTATAAACATTCGCACTGTGGGAAACAAAACCAGCTTGGGAGACTGGGAAATTTAGAATGACGATTTGGTTTAAAATTAGTTAGGTTAAGGTTAGGGTAAGTCTCTGGGAAATGAATGTATGTCCAGACAAGTGATAAAAACGTGTGTGCATGCTTTCTCTTGTTTGAAATAGCGTGAGTATCCCTGAGAGAAGCTGGCTGCACAAAAAGTCTTGCCTTTGAAATTCTTTGTAGCAGAAATAAACTGTTCTTTGCTGCTTTCTTGCAGCAGCAGCGAATCAAGGTAACACACATGCACATAATACCGCCTCTGACTCTCTCTCGCCCACACAAACATACACACTCATATGAACATACAGACCTTGTACAAACAGGCTTGCTGTCTTCCTATCAATGCCCTGGAGGTCACAGGTCACTTGTCCCTGGTTGTCCCTCTCTGTACTCTTTAGGACAAACTGCCAGCTGTCTCCCTTTGAGGTGGAACTTTTCTCTGCTGTCACATTAGTGTTAATGGATGGCAGGAGACCGTGCGTCTTTGAGATGGTGAGCACCGCTGCTCCATTCAGCAGCCACACCATAATGGTCCACTGGGTGTTAGAGGTAGTGCAGGTAAACCGGGCCTCCTCCCCTTGCAGGACAGTTAGTGTTTCAGGAAACAGTTTCATCTGAGTTCTCACTGCTGAAAGAGAGACAAACATTAAACCCTGTAACAAAAGCTAATGAGTCGGAAAGAGGTTTTGGAGTAAGTGAAAACAAAACAAATTTTCAGAGTACTTTGATGCTGTTAAATAGTATAGTTAGTTCAGTATTTCAAGAAATGCACTTGTTTCTTGCTGAGAGTTAGATGAGAAGATTGATACCACGGTTGTGTCTGTTGTTTACAGCTTAATAGCATAGCTTAGCATTAGCTATGAAAATAGGGGAAACATCTAGGCCGTCTTTATCCAAAGGTAACAAGCTGTAAAGCTCACAAAATAAGACTTTTTATGTTGTTGGCTTATGATACACACATACACACAAACTGAAGTGTAAATACAACAAGCTGTGGATTTATGGAAGGTTATATGCCAAACTATTTTATGGTCTATTGACCTTGTCAGGTTGCCTGGCAAGCAGCTGAGACCTCATACAAAATGTGAAATATAACTCATTTAGTAAGACTTAGTAGGACCAGTAGAAGACAAGTAGGCAAAAGCATTACGCCACTCAGAATTATGAGATTGGCTATGCAATAAAACCACACAGTGTGCTGTAGTTTCTCCATTAGTATTATCAGAAAGTAAGTCCAGCTGGCAAAGCAAGGAAAACACAAAAGCAACTGTCATTTCAAAGATGCACATTTTAACCACAGTCAAATGTTACAATCCTCTTGAATGTCATGAGCACATGTATGCAAATTTGGCAGGCTATAATAACATGATAATGGTAAATAACCTTTTTACATTTATATATTTAAATGTTTTTTACTTTATTTTTTATTTGTTTACTTTTTACATAAATAATTAGGAAATATTTTAAATGTTTGAGTAGCTGTGTTTATTTATTTATTTATTTATTTTAATGAGGAGATGCCAAACAGATTTTCATTGTTTTCTAACAATGATAAATAATCTATTTTTTTGTGAAGAAGCAATGATAGGATGAAGTCAGTATAGGAAAGACGAAGGAAAGGTATACTAGAGGCATTCACTGTCTGTTCAAAAAGCATAAAAGCAAAACAAATTAAGTAGCATTGTTCCATCCATTGTTGTCTGAGTCATAGATGAGTCTAGATTTCAGAAGAGCAACAGTGAATTTGTGGTACTGTTTTTTTGTCATTAACCGATGTACAGTTCTAAATCTGCCATGATAGAGGCATGATAGACCCAGTTTGTGCAAATTAGTCTGTAGCTGCCACACACAGGCCAGAGCATCCTTCTACAAGTTAAACATTTTAACTTGCAGAATTTGATAAATATACAAGAATTATATGATTAGATTAAAATCAGATGAGCAGGTTAAAGAGTAGCCATCTATAACTCTCTGTGGTCTAATAGTTAGGGCCAGCTACTCTGTAAACACCACCCATCACAGAGCCACATGGGCGCATACATCCCCAGTTGTATTCCAGCATATATTTGTTTGCTTTCCGACACTGAAAAATGAAGGAGAAAAGAATTAATATTATTGGAAAACTATAAAATAATGTGTTTACACCACAGTACTCAGGGTGATGTATAACTTGTTTGTGGTGAGCTAACTGCATTACCTGCTACAACCAGCACACAGAGTCATAAATTATGCATCTGTTTAGGATGTTAGGTCTGAGAAATATCTGGGCCAGTAAATACAGCTGTGACTTTTCACTGCAGTCAGAGAATGGCAGACTAATGAGTGTAATTTGTGCTTGCTCCTATTGGGGACATGAACCAGTGACTCTGATGTCCCCTGACCACTGGCAACATCTCACTGTCAACCAACTATGCAGCCATTTTGAAGAAAATTAATTATAAAGTGCAGATAGATCGTGAGGCCTTCTAATTAGATTGTGTGTGGGTTTAATTCAGAGTGTGCAGCTATAAAGCAAACCATGGCACTGAATGTGGTCATTAATACAAACACATTACCGGACACTGTGACACATTATCAGTCAAACACGCTGCTGTGTGTGTTCGGAGCTGTACTCTCACCTTGAATCCTGCATGACATTAGGAGCACTAACAGAAGAAAGACGTCCATGTTTAATCAGTCAATCCATTGTTCAATGCTGAATGGATCTGAAATAAAATTAGCCAGAATTATTACCTACAGTACACAGCTGCATGGTTGATCATAATTAGCCAGAATTATTACATACAGTACACAGCTGCATGGTTGATCATAATCACAAGGTTTTAGTTATGCTAGCAACATGACTGAGGATGGCAGTGATATCTCAGCAACAGTTTGATGGATTGCCATAATATTTGGTACAGCTATTCATGGTCCATTAATGATGACTTCTACTAATTTTGGTGATCCCATAAATTTTCTTCTATGCTGCAAAATATCTCAACATCTACTTGATAAATGAGGTCAAGTATTTTGTACACACATTCATGGTTCCCAGAGGATGAAGTCACCAAAAATCAGTTATTTGGTGATTTTACAACAAATATCTCAACAACTGTTTGAAGGGTTGCCTTGAAATTTGGTACAGATATTCACAGCCCCTCAAGAATGACTTCTCCTAACTTTGATGATCCCATTAATTTCCTTCTAGTGCCACCAGCAGGCCAAAGTTTTTATTTTTGCTATAAAATATTGCAGCATCTACTCAATAATGGCCCGGCATTTTGTACAGGCATTCATGGTTCCCAGAGGATGCTGTCATCACACATTTATTTGGGATTAAATCAAATGTGTTTACAGTTATTGGTGGATGGATTGCTATGAATGTTTGATGCATTCATATTCCCTCTAGGACGAACTTCAGTAAGTAGAGATGCATCAGTTTGTGCTGGTCAGATTTAAAGGCACAACAGTCCACGTTATGCACATGTTCATTCATACATTGGAAGTGGTTGGTGTACAAAAAGTGCAGTGAGGAGCAGACACATCTTGAACAAGGGGACACGGCGTCCAAATTTCAGACAAATCGTACACAGTGAGGGCATTACTGGCTACATGTGAAATGCATGTGTGTGTGTATATATATATATATATATACAGTGTCCAACAGCAAATCAAGTACAGTATATCCTTACAAGGCTGCAAGCATTGCTGTAACATTGTTTTAAAAACACATGCAGATCCTTTTGTAGCTTGTTGTTACACTATTAAAAGTCAACTGAACAGTCCCAACTTTTGAGTAATAAATACATTCTCATATATTAATTCAGAGCTTGAATTATTCATGTGCATTCATGCCTTTCAAACTGTATAACATTTCAGGTCTACCTAAATAGATCATGGCAGTACACCTTATTCAATCAGATGAGTTAAAACAAATTACAGCAAGTGTATTAAAGCTTGAACAAGTCACTACGTACAACATGACCATCTGTTTACTTTACATTTGTTTCTATGGTCACTCACAGTAGACTATACTCTCCTGCTGAGAAAACATTGTGTACTCTCTGATAAATTTACCACACACGTACAGAGCTTTTCTTAAGTATGGTCAAAGTGCAGCAATTTTTGTTAAGTTAGTTCAGGTCAGAACACTATTCCGTGCTTACAAAAACAATAATTTAACCAATAAAATCACTGAGATCTTGTGTACATGTAACTGTACCTGTCTATGAACCATTTCTCTCATGCAGAGCAGAAAACAGCAGGTCCAGTATAAAATTATAGGCCAGGTTAAGTTGACGATAAACAGCCATAAATCTCACTGTGTTTGTCTGATTCACCTCAGTCTGGTGTCTGTGGATCAACAACAGGTGTCACACACATTGAATATATGTCAACATTGCTGCTGCTTTCTCTTTCCTGGTGCTAAGCCGTATCACCCAAAACTGTCCCGTTAAATATTACCAAACTCAGTGGGAACTTTGCTCTGTGCAGATGGAAATACACAGTGTGACTCATGCTGCAAACAATGCCACTTGGAAGTCTCCAGTATCCAGGGACCTTAAAACTACACCCCATCCCTCTTCAGGTGAATGTGTTTTGACACACAGGATGATGGATTGGCAAAGCGTTAAAAGAGGATGACATGACAAATTTTGAAAACTTTATTTTAGAAAATGGGAAACGATTTTTGTCAAAGAAATCATGTTCAGCGTCTTCAGTACGAAAAACACCTTTCCAGTAGAAAATACACATATGAAAGTGGTGTAATTAAGTATGCTTCTGAGGTACTTTACTTGAGCGGCTTTCATTTTACGCTACGTAAAACTTGTACTCCACTACAATTCAGAGGCAAATATTGAACATATATTGCTCTGCTACACTTACTTGACTCCTTATTAGCTGTTCAGACCAATATTCAGCATTAAGAGACAAATAATACAATTGTTTAGGAGTACATCAATGGTTGCCAACTTGTGACCTTGTAAAAAAAAGCCTGTTTAACATAAAACAGAATAAAACCACTAAATTTTTTTACCTGTCTTCTTTATTGCATTTTTCTTTTCATCCAAGTCTTAGTCACATTTCACTCATCATTCAGCAAAGTGCATCGATTAGACAGCAGTACTGACAAAGGCAATTGTAGTGGTGCAGGAGTAGTTTGCAGTCTTACATTATATGTTTATTTCTTTGTCATGTGGCCATTACACGTATTGGTTTGCATTTATACATTCACTGGGTAAAAGGAGTCATTAAGGCATGACACTGTAATCAAACAACAGAGCACTTAGAGTGAGTTAACAAACCTTTTCTGTCTGAAAGCCAGAAGCTAAGGTATGTCAAGGCCATATGTTTTGAAAAGGTCGCTGCCTCTCTGTGTTAGAAAACTAGAGTTTCTTAACCTCTAGAGTCCCTGCGTCCTCATATGAGGACCGCACATTTTGGGTTTCCTGCACCATATACTTTATTTCTTCTCAACTTAGACCTGTTGTCCTTGTATGTAGACACTTTTACCACCATCTTGTGGTAGGAAAAGCACATTACATGTGTTACTATAATTCCAAGATGGCGTCAATCTCAGCCAAGATGTTCTACAGCCGAGCGCGAAATAAAAATGGACAAGGTACAAAACCTAAAAACATTTCATGGTTGAAACCTGCTAATTTATGCTTTTTAATGTCTGTAGTTTGAGATGGTATATAAATTTGACATCTTTTAGCAATAGTAACAAGTTAGGAGGCTTCTAACTATGAAGTACTCGTTTGAGGACATTGGGACCATGTTAATACATTGTCTGTGTGAAGGTGTAAAAGTAATGACACATGGCTTGGGAAGATTTGTGAAAAAACTAACAGTTTCCACTAAATATAAATATAGACTGTTGTTGCATGTGGTACACATTAGTCTACATTGATTAAATTTCTTTTATTGTTATCCGATACATGTCTAGAAAGACTGCTGAATGCAATAATAGGAGAGAACTCTTTTCACAAAGGTCCATAGGTGTGATACTGTTTCTACAGACTACAAACAAATGAAATTTCTCCGCACAAAATGAATTGAGACAAAACATACTTTTGGAATATGTAGTCATGCAATGTGTTGCAATTACTGTTTGCACAGTCATGTTCTGGTATAGTTTTATTCTGTAATGTGATGCAAATATGTGCACAGCCATTTTCTGGCATAGTTTTGTACTGTGATGTGTTGCAAATATTGTTAGCAAATTTTGTTTTTGCACAGCTATGTTCTGGCATAGATTTATTCTGTAATGTGTTGCAAATATTGTGTGCACAGCCATGTTCTGGTATAGTTTTGTTCTGTTGCAAACACCAGTAATTTTATTGTATTACGCATTAAAATAAACCCAATGTCCCCATATGAGGACATAATTTTTCTCAAAAACGACTTCCTGTTCAAAGACCATACTTGGATTTTATACTTATCATGTCCCAATAATCCCAAATAGATAGGAAAAAATTAAAATGCATATGAGTTTAACAAAATAACTGCATTTTACAAAAGCTACTCATTAAAAACAAACCGACACCACTAGGCTACTCTGCGCTTTCTCATTACAGTATGTCTCTACACGCAAAATATAAAAATTAAGTCAACATTGCAGTCAGAAAGGTAGGGGGTGGCAAATGTGGGTTTGGACTTTTCAGTTTGGATGGTGCCTTCAAGTACATAACTGATGGTTTCCAGTGGGGTCCAGAGCAGCCTTGGGGAGGGGTGGAGACATTGACTGATCGGGGCTGAGGGGGTCAAGCATCAGTGGTCAGGGAGAGATGAGATGGAGTCAAGGCTGGAACACAAGTCAAACAGATGAGAAAAAAAAAATGAGATCACACACTTCCCAGCTGTCTGTATAGCCACCACTACCCAGCGTGCCCACAGCTGAAGCTCACTCAGCAGCTTCCTCTAACATGGTGTGACAGGGGCTTGGAGGGGTAGGAGGAAGACGAGCATTGCCATTCCTTCAAAGCCTGCTCTATAGCTCTTCCTGCAGTGGGTCATAGATGCCTGACATGCAGATAGGAATTAATATACAAACTATAAAGAGCAGGACTATCATCACTGCCACTACCTCAGAGGAACAACAAAAAAAAAATCTCTAATGTTTTTGTTACGGATCATCCTGCTGCACTCTGTGTGCTTACTGAAGCTGTTTGCAGATGTAGACTGTAGTGGCCGCCCCTTGTAAATAGGCTGCTGCGTTATTTTGTTTCCTCTGACTGAACATCTCAAAGTGCATGTCAGCGGAAAACAAAAGACAGCTCTATACACCATGGTGAAGCAAAGAGAGTGCCAGTGGTAGTATGTGAGATTTATGCATCTTATATATAAAGACAAGAAAATTACATAGTAGTATATAATGGAGATAATGTAGTTTGGTTGAGTAGCTGTTGTTATTTTAGTGGCCTCTGATTTAATTGTAGGGTTAAAGAGGCACACAAAACAAGTCACTGTACAGGTTTCTCTTCTTAATGAATCTGGTTACATAAATGCCAAATATACCACCAACACTATGGGGGCTTGTTCATGCTGTGCTGACGTTTGCTGTCAATTCACTTAATGTTTTACTGCCCTCCAGTGGTAAGGCAGAAACACTTAAACAAAGCAGTAAAGAACAGTAAAGCATTTTACCTGGATAGTAGTAAGGCATCATCAGTGTCACCTGGCTTTAACTATTCAGCTTCTTCCTCCTGTTAACGCAAACAGATAACAAATACTCACAAGCAAAGCAATGTAAAATGACAGAGGTGGAAGATCAACACAAGAATGTACTGGAACCTACAGGTTTTAAGTTATTTTGTGTAATTTTATTATGTTGTTGTGCACCTTTTAAATTACGGGACAAGTTTGTATTTGCAGGAAAATGAAACAATCCCAGTGAAAACTGAGATGGCCTGTGCGTTACTTTCAGCCCCTTTATCTCAGTGACTCAAGTTAAATCCATAGAATGAGGATTAGTGGATAAAAAAAAAGATTGCAATTAGATCAGTTTGTGGCATAAATAAAAGCAACAACAATTCCTTTGACAGTGATAGTGTAGAAAAAAGAAATTTCCTCTCTCCGAAACAATTATCGTGTCTCTCCACCCAGACTGGTAATTCCAATAAAACCAGTCATTACTGACAGTGAACTACTGTTAATCTGAAAGTGTGTCCCACACACAGATCCATCTTCTTTGTGAGAATGAAACAAGACTTGTCGCAAGCAGGTCGAACACAGGCAGCCATTCAAATGGACAAACTGGATTCTAGTCATTGTAATACTGCTTCTTCCAAGTCATCCTCTTCTTCTTTTGACACATTAAATAGAAAAAGAAGTGCATGCAAAACATGGGCAATGATTTTACAATGCTAATATACCTCTTGTACTTCAGCCTCTTCTTCTTCCTATGGAAGATTAAATCAGGTGGTGTTGAGTATGTGAATGTCAAAAAGAAGTTATGAAAATAACAAATATAATGGCAATACTGCAGCACTGGATTTTTTGTAACCACATTATTCCACCTAAGGTTTAAGTAAACATTCATTATGCTGCACATCACAGGCATCTTCATGGAAAAGAATCTGCAAGTCCATGCAGTACATAGAGAGAGACAGAGAGAAGCAAGAGGTGGGACAGAGTAACAGGATGCCACAGACCACAAGAGACCACCTGACTGCATTGTTCAGCTTGCTCCTGTAAGAAAGGTAGAACAGTAATGACAAAATAGATAGAAAGGCAGAGAGTAAAGAAGGAAAAGCAAGGCAAAGCAAAGCAGTGAAGAAATATGACAGAAGATCAACCAGAGGATGGAATGTCTCAGAGAAGCAGAAGTCCTACTTTTTTTTTTTATCTGGACTGCGTGTTTGTTTTTCTTTAAATTAACTGAGGCTGAATCACAGTGTAGCCATAGCAGGCAAATCCTGATATGGCATCTGGATAGGTCTGAAGGGAAGTTAAACCTGAGTTAAGTGATACTGTGTGAAAAGTGGCTGAATGGATCACGGGCTGAGAAACCTGCAACCCTGTAATCAGAACACAATGTGCAGTGTATGTTCAGGTCAGGTTTGTATATGTGTTTGAACTTGTGTGATTGCAAGCAGGGGGCATTACACTGTAAACTCCTGAAGACATGCAGTATTATACATTTATTCCACATTTAATAGAGGGCAGAATCTAACTGCATTATTTATTTTCTGATAATGACTCTTATATTGGCAGTTGCCTGATAAGAATCACTCGAGATCATAATGTAATCATCACTGCATATATGGATAAAGACAGATGATACACACTTGAGATTACAAGCAAAAAATATGGCCCGCACTGTTGCACTGACTCTTTATTCTACCCACAGATGCCATTCTACACATCCAACTGTTTGGTCCCTTTTTAATCTAAAATCATGGCAAATCTTATGGATTATACTTGCTGACACAATGTCTAATTAAATAGTAAAGGAAAAAACTGAAGGAATGCTTGACATAGTGGGATACACAGAGAAAGAAAAGGATTTAAAGTAATAGGTGACTGAAAAAAGACTAGATGAACTGAGGAAGACCACAGGAAGTAAAAGAAAAACACATGAATCTACCTCAAGCTGTCGTAGCTCTTCTTCCTCCTATAGGGAATAAAAGACTGTAGGTCAGCAGGCTGTGTGGGGAGCAAAAGAGCACAGCAGGCATGCACTACAGAAATGTCTTGTGAATAAAAATGGAATCTACTGTTAGGGGATAGTTGAGGTTGTCAGGAATCAGCTACAGAACTGGGAAGAAATGAAGAATGGGATGATGGTAGAGAGAAGAAAGGTGAAGTCTTGAAGTGCGTCATTTAAAAAATACAGATGAGTGGGAACAGCAGACCAGGACCCACCCCACCCCAACCAGAGCAGCTGTCTCTGATCTCTGCATCATCAAAACCACACTGCTGATGACTATATGTAGGGACCGTGGAAAGAGACGATCACAGACTCACTGTTACCTCTGACTTCAAATCCTCCTCTTCCTGGGGGAAGCAAACCAAGAGATGGAGAAAAGGGCAAAGAAGGGGTCAAATGCCATACAGTGTGCGCATGAGGAACAAAATTAGTGTGAACACCAGCAGAAGGACCTCTGAAACTGATGCATTTAAGTAATGTGAAATGATTGGGGTGCTTTAACTGATCTGGAACGTGAGGAACTAAAAAGATGTCAGTTCTGAAATGTTAAATGAAATGAGACCCTTCAGTCATTCAGCTAATGCATGCAACCTATCTCAAGTAAAATTGGTGTAAGACAATACAACTCACATTACCAGGGTATGGAGCTAAATGTCAAAATGGGATGCACCATTTCTAAAAACATTATAGTGTATATGCATTAGAGGGAAAGGTTGAGCGGTCATTGCCAAAATATCTCCTTTTGTTTTATATTTTCTGAGTGGTGCAAAGCTGATAAATTTGTCTGGGGAGCATGACATGCATCCCCAACACAAGAGTCTGGCAAACAGGGGCTGAACTGACAATACTAGATTTTAGAGGCAACAAAATGAAAAGGCATTTAAGTATTCAAATGTTTGTGCACAGTCGAAATGACGGGAAAACACCAGAGCATTTGAACAGAGAATGGGAGGGATTATACTGAAACCTGGGTGTTATATATCATAACTACAGGAATTTATAGTCACAGAAGGCTTTTAGACTCATGCTACATGACATTTAATCCAGTTTTCAGGTGAGAATTAAAACAAATCACAAATTGATATGGCAGATAATAGAAAGCCAACATGCTCAGCTCATGTTAGTAATGATTATCCTAGGCAACAAAACTGGTCACAGCACTAAACCAGTAATGACTTTTTTCCCAGCTTCCTATGTTCTTCTGTTATAAAGTTTTTTGTTTCATTTTCTTTTTTTAGCCATTGAATAACTTATCCACATGTTGCCTTAAATGTTTCCCATACTACCTGTATCGATGTACCGTACTGATCCAATATGTGGTCAAAGTAAAATATTCCTTTATTTTCGATCCTATTAACAAAACATATTTTATCTCCATTGTTTTGTCTTATGCTCTTTGTAAAAAGGATAAAACCTTACAAAAATAGGAGCATGATCTGATATCACTGTACTATGAATATCAGCATTTAACACATTTCCATCCATGCAGCTACTTGAATTATGCACCGTGGAATAAAATGTGTAAACTAGTAATGAATGGCGAGAGAGGAAAGAGTCAGTCAATAATCCACTTCATGTATTTCACATGCATTCCATGATTTGTAATTAATAGTGTATCTGACATGTATGATGTCTACTGAGTGCAGTAGACTCACTACTAGCAATGCTGGAGCAAAGCACTACTGGCATGAACTACTGTTGTTGCTGCCATTTGCTTATATTAATAACAACCTTCAGATTTGGTACCAAGAACACACAAAGTCCATT
>NW_018127926.1:2063244-2067580 GCF_001952655.1 Monopterus albus
GTTCGTTTAAGTTTTTACTTCAGTTCAGCGCACTCATTTACTTTTGAAATACTCACATGTTCTTCTCCCTCCTCTGCGTGGGTCTGTTGACAGAAGAGATAAGACAGTATTAGAGACTTTTACCTAATATCGCACACATGACACGTTCTGATTATTCGTACTGAGACACACAGTATTCACAGATCAGGAGCGGGACCCTACTGACACACCTTTACTAGAACAGGTACAAGTGAAGTGATATGCAGTGCAATGTGGGATGAATCATCATGACAAACTGTAACACTGTCATCACCAAAATTCAGAAGGAGGTGACAAATGGAGGGAAATTGAAAACAGACAGAAACCCAAAAAAAACATAGCAGAAATGCAATAATAAAAAGGTTAAAAGTCCAAAGGTGCTGAAGGGACATTACAGGAACAGGAATGATGCACACTGAGTTAGTAAATAAATCAATTAAGGGAGAGAGAGAGACTTAAGGAGGAGAAGCAGTGCAAAAAGGACAGGAGCTTAAAAAGGAGGCAAACCCTTGATATGAAGGAGAAAGGTAACATTAAAGGGAACGGTGAGGTACTGAGGGGAGGAAAAACAGCATTCCAGGAAGGATGAGATGTGGAGGAAAGACATAAAAAAACATTCAATAATTGGAGGGAGAAATGAGAAGATGAGAGCTTGGATACTAGTTAAGTGGCAGCTGTCTTCTGTGACCTTGTGTGCATCTTCTACTATCTCCTCTTCCTCCTCTGCAAGGGCTTCGTCTCCTGCTGTTTCTCCTTCGGTGCCTTCATCATCATCAGTCTCTCCTTCTGCTACCTCCTCTTCACAACCCTCACCTTCCTCCTCCTCCTCATCAGCTGCCTGCTGCTCCTCTCCGTGTGCATCCCCATTACGCTCCTCCACTGGGACCTCCTTATTGTGAGGTGAAAATAACAAGGTGTGATCAAGGACAACAAATGATATAAAACAGCATCAATTGGAATGGTTCAGAAAGTTAAAAGATAGGTGTTAGTCAGTCTTAGAAATAAAGTGGAGGTGTTAGTATTTTGGATAAAAAAAAAAATTGTAATGATGTATCATGAATTGCCATAAGTAAGAATTGTAGGGTAGTATGAAGCTACAGACAGTTAGCTTAACACAAAGACAGGAGACAAAGGGAAACCGCTAGCTTAGCTCTGTCCAAAGAGAGCAATATTCTCCGTCCAGCACCTCTTAAGCTGAGCAATTAAAACATTTATTTCTTGTTTGTTTAATCTGTACAAATGACAAAATGTACAGCCACACACTGTAAATAAGCAAGAGATGTTAATTAGGAGCCTTAAACGTTCTGGTGGTTGGAGTTTCTTATCTTTGGACATAGTCAGGCTAGCTGTTTCCATTTGTCTCCAGTCTTTGTGCTAAGCTAAGCTAACCCTCTGCTGGCTGGAGCGTCACATTTAGCATACAGATATGAAAGTTGTCCTTTTTTTTTTTTTTTACAGTTCTGTGCCAGAAAGCAAATAAATGTATTTCCCACAATGTTGGACTCTTCCTCAAATCAGTCTAGTCAACAGCATTCAAAACATAATCAGCAAATGAGGGGCAACTGAACAAATAGCAGCAAAAATGAATTCAGTTTTGCACTTCCTTCATAAAGCACTGCATTAATAGTAGGGAGATTCTTTTGGGAAGAAAATTGCCAGAAAGTCACTGGAACCAAAAAGACAAACTTATTTTTAATAGTGTGCATTGAACTAAATCATACTTAGTAAACTGCTTACTGTAGAAAAGACTATGATCATGATGCGTCTCAATGAATGTGTCCGAACACAGTAGTGATGCAATGTTATGAGAACTCAATATATCATGCAAAACACCAAACGATTAGTCCATGTGATGACGGGGAAAGGGTGGCCAAAGGGAAATTAAGAGCCTGTTCAAGTTGACAAAGTTTTTACAGGAGAGAAACTGTTAGGTTGTGCTAGATGAAAAGGAAAAGGTGAGACTGTGAAAGGAAACAAGGTGTGAAGGGTTGAAAGGAAGAACAGCATTACTGTGGAGTCATCAAATATTCCCTCTGCATTAGAATCCTCAGCTCGGGTTCCATTCTCCACAATGTGCACCTTGTCAGCCTGTTCTGCTTCCTGTGTCAAGGACATGATCAGGTTTAATATAATAGAGAATCAAGGTGTAAAACGCACTGCTTGGATCAACAACCAATACTGATGCTACAGAACGTTAGCAGCCACTCTAGATTAGCTCGAGCCAATTCACTATCTTGAAAAACGTTAAACACACCATATCAGTCTCAACATGTCTAATAGTAAAATTAAGCCCACCTTAGCCTTAAGTATGCAGGTTTCAGGGGCTATAACCTTTCTATTTCTCACCATAGATGTGAAGGAAAGTCCCATTTTACTACAATGATTTAAAAGTGTACATTGTTTGTGAAATGCCCTTATAGAACCCTGAAATACTCTGGTGAGATGGTGTGATTCCTCCAGCAGATTACACTTAATGTGCTTTATCTGTAATTTATGCATTTTTCTGTAGGTCTGACAGCATGATTACTATATGTACAGTAAGTTGTGGAATCTGTTATTCTTAACAGTATTATGGACTATGTAATATTGCTTGAAAGTGCTCGTAGACCATTCTGGATGTAATGTAACCTGGGTTTTGCTGTCTTATTGTGTCCTTTTACATGACACAATAATAAAAACTTCATCATATACAGCTATTTGACAGGTGTTCATTCCAAACCCATTACAGAGCTGTAAAGTCATTTTAATACCCTGATGACGGCTTATCACTGTGATGAACTCAGTTGATTACAACATTTTTAATGACATTTTTGTGCCAGGGTTTAATTAGTTCTGTTATACTAGTGGATAAAATCCTAAAGGGGATATCTTAACTGACAAAATCTTCACCTAACAATGGATCACAATCCCACATCATATTCATTACATTGCAGAATGTAACTCGAATTTGTTCTACAGGGTTTAAATAACCTGAAGGATTATATATAACCTGAGCTATTTGGTTAAACAAACAACACTACTGATAGCATTCCAATGCAGATTAACTCCCTGGCATAGGAGTAAAACAAATTGGATTTTTTTCCTACAGTATTAAAAAGAAACTCATTCAAACCTTTGAGCCAGGGGGAGGAGGTAGCCCCAGGAAGGCATACACTGAGTTATCCTCCTTGGCATTGAAGAATGTGTCATAGTCCTGTGTGGGGGGGGAAAGGGAAAACATGTTTTAGCAATTCACCATGTCTTCTGTTCCTATAGTACTTATCTAGTGTCTGCACTTAATGGAGCATGCAGGTTATATAACTGCATATACAGTAAAAATCGATGTGTTTTGACTAGAAGAGCAGCAACTACGGCAATCAATAGTGTGCAAGGAAAAGTTAATTTATTAAATTTATTTACAGATCCTATCCGTCTACTTTATTGTTGTCTATACGTGTATGTTATGTTTCTGCTGAGGCTCCCATATCTGAGGATGACATCAGGAGCTTCTTAATAAACACAGGTCTATGGCACAGTGAATCATCGCTGTGCATATACTCACCCCACAGTAGCTCTCTTCATTGAAGATCTGGGGAGGCAAGGGGATACCGTTGGCAGGCTTCTTCTCTTCTGGGACATTCTGCCTCATCCACATGCGGTTCTCCATGTTGCAGGCGATGTCCAGTTGAGTGTAGTCCACTTTAAGAGCTTCCAAGAAGGCGACCACATCTTGTTGCTTCTTTTTGATCTGGAAAGCAGAAAAAAAATATTTAAGTGTTAAGGAATTAGCGCTGATTGCATAGTATGTAGGGAGAAGCTGTTCATATTTCACTTAAAAGATTAAGAAAGTGGAACTTGGAACAGAGAAATGAGTGATTAAATGATTGTAAATATGACATAATAGGTTCAAATCTGGTACATAACACTCCTCTCTTGTCCCGTTGCCTGTCCTATCAAATAAACATAGCCTACAGTGCCTTGCGAAAGTATTCGGCCCCCTTGAACTTTGCGACCTTTTGCCACATTTCAGGCTTCAAACATAAAGATATAAAACTGTAATTTTTTGTGAAGAATCAACAACAAGTGGGACACAATCATGAAGTGGAACGAAATTTATTGGATATTTCAAACTTTTTTAACAAATAAAAAACTGAAAAATTGGGCGTGCAAAATTATTCAGCCCCTTTACTTTCAGTGCAGCAAACGCTCTCCAGAAGTTCAGTGAGGATCTCTGAATGATCCAATGTTGACCTAAATGACAAAGGATGATAAATAGAATCCACCTGTGTGTAATCAAGTCTCCATATAAATGCACCTGCACTGTGATAGTCTCAGAGGT
>NW_018127926.1:2068281-2095895 GCF_001952655.1 Monopterus albus
CTGTTCACAAATGCTCTCCATCCAACCTCACTGAGCTCGAGCTGTTTTGCAAGGCGGAATGGGCAAAAATTTCAGTCTCTTGATGTGCAAAACTGATAGAGACATACCCCAAGTGACTTACAGCTGTAATCGCAGCAAAAGGTGGCGCTACAAAGTATTAACTTAAGGGGGCTGAATAATTTTGCATGCCCAATTTTTCAGTTTTTTATTTGTTAAAAAAGTTTGAAATATCCAATAAATTTCGTTCCACTTCATGATTGTGTCCCACTTGTTGTTGATTCTTCACAAAAAATTACAGTTTTATATCTTTATGTTTGAAGCCTGAAATGTGGCAAAAGGTCGCAAAGTTCAAGGGGGCCGAATACTTTCGCAAGGCACTGTATAAACTAGAGTACAAAGAATTAGTTGATTGACAGAAAATTAATCGCCATTAGTATTTTGATCATCCTTCATGTTGTTTATTAAGCACAAATGCTTAATGTTTTCTGGTTTGAGCTTCTCAAATGTAATATATCATTGTGTTTTGGACGGTTTGACAGAAAATGCAGCATCCTTTTGAACTCTGAGAAATGGTGGTTTTTCACTATATTATAGTATAAAAAAAATAAACCTATAATTTTTTAAATAATAAGATTCATCGATAATGAAACCAATTGTTGGTTTCAGCCCTGAGTGGGAAGACAAGCCATCACTTGTAGCAAGCAAACAAGTTCATAGGTCTTTGTGTTGTGAGACAACACGGTCATCCAACTGGGCCAGCGTTCAAACTGCTTATTTAGCGTTGCCAAAAGTAGATCTAGAGGATGAATTCACCCTCCCTGTTGTGGACACCACACCTAGAATGGCTTTAGAACGTTTCTTAATGGTGTATGTGACCACAAACAGTATGAAAACGAGGCTTATTTGAGGCAAAATCTCTCCCAACACCGGTTATGTGATTTAAAGCGTCTCTATAACAGGGTCCGAGACATGAAAGACTTGGGGAGCCCCGTTCTAGAAAGCTCTGCATGTGAACACAACATACGCACAAATGCATAAATCTAAGCATAAATAAAGTTGTAAACGTGCCAACCAGCGTTAGGTATGCGAAATCAAAGGCAAATGCCATTAAAATGTAGGTTTAACGCTCCTGAGTCAGTGTGAGTGGAAGTCCTGGTCGGTTTAAGAATCAAAACCAGGAACGTTTCACTCCAATGAGAAATCAGTCGCATGGGCTGAATGCTTACCGCTGTGGATCCCGATGAAGTGGCGAGAAATACTTTGATAACCATGTTGTTACAGTATAGCCTATTTTGTACAATTTGCAACAAGTAGGCTCTTAAAGGAGCAGGCAGCCTTTTCTATTATTAGAGCGCACCCAGGACGGAGACATAGCAGAGATCGCGCGCGCGCACACATGCACACACACAATGCGGGGGGCTATTTTTTACTCCAGACTCCATTTGTGCAGGATTGGTGGGATGGCCCCTAGGGGCGCAGCACCATATTGACTGATTGGCAACTTCAGCTGTCTGTCCGTGCAGGGGACAGTGAAGCTAGTCTCCTGCTCCTTACTGAGTGCATATATGGACAGAAATATCACTGAGCAGCACCGTAGGCTCTAAGTTATTGGTTTCCAAACGCAGAAGCACGGGCCCGTCAAGGGTCCTTGAACGGGGCTCCCAACTCAATGAGTAATTGTTTACTTAGTAGTATAAAAGCGCTGGTGTGAAACTGGGACAGTGCGCATATTTGGCTGTGATCATCAGGATTTCACAGTCTGCAGTTCATGTAAGCCTTAAGTAAGACGTGGATTTTTAAGCTATTAATCAAAGCAGTCGTCCAGGCCTACTTTTGACTGAAAATGTGTAATTGAAATGTTTAAACATGGCAAATGTCACATGCATCCAAAATATACTGTAGACACTGAAATACTGAATATCTGAATAGTCTGTTTTTTATAATAGGCTATAGGATAATTTTAGCCTATATTGTAACATTAGACCTATAGTTTATAAAGTGTTTTTCTCTTTTCAGTGGTTCTTTAATGATTGCTCTGCTTGTTCCTGTGACAACTGTGAAGGGATCTTTAGAAAAAATTCCCTACCAACTGTCAATCAATTTAACTTAAATATGACTGCAAACACTGTCAGCAGGCCTAGTGTGCTAACGGGATGAAAAGATAGCTCCTCTCAAGAGCAAGATTATTTGCAAGAAAGGTTATGGTGTTACTATTCCTTATTCTTCTGGCAACATCATTATAAAATTTGGGAAAAGTGTTCAGTTTTCAGTAAATGTTATTTTATGCAACTCATTCAGAGATTAGGCCCTAGAGGAACCAAAGAGCAAAGTTTTAGCTGTCCAACTTTTCACAGCTGCCTATATGTCGGCTTATTTGAACGAGGATGTGTTTTATTCACCTCAGAAAAGCAATTTAGGTTGCTTTCTTAGACTCTTAAGCTTTTTATATATTTCACCTGAGAAAATGATCCTCTAATTCATTTTTATTTCAAGTATGCCCACATGCCAGTCCCTCCATTATCTATACCGCTTCCCCCGGGCTGTCACTCTGATTAACCCACAACAGCATGAATGGACAAAAACCCTCAGTGCAATACCTGTAAGTATACATTGTACATATACAGTAGATCCGTTAAATCCAGACTGTGTGTATATAGTACTTTATTTTTATTCTTAATGCACATTCCTTTGTTGATTGCACATTACTTCTTTACTTCTGTTCTCAGCCTTACATTGTTTACTTGCCCACGGCTGCCTTAAATAAGGACGTGTACATACGCACTGACAGCTACTGTACCAGAGTCAAATTCCTTGTGTGTCCAACACACCTGGCCAATAAAGCTGATACTGAAGAGGGTCACAGGGTGGGGGGCTAGAGCCAATCCCAGCTGTCATTGGGCGAGAGGCAGGGTACACCAGTCTATCACAGGGCTGAACTTAGAGACAGACAACCACACTCACTCTTCCAGGAGTATTTTGAGTCACCAGTCAACCTAAGCTGCATGTCTTTGGACTGTGGGAAGAAGCCGGAGTGCCTGGAGAGAACCCACACAGGCACCGGGAGGACATGCAAACTCTGCACAGAAAGGCACGAGGTCAGCCGAAGCTTGAACCCGGAACCTTCTTGCTGGGAGGTGACAGCACTAACTACTGCGTCACCATGCCACCCCACATGCCTATCTTTTCCTTAAATTGCTCCTCTCTTTACAGAGTGAAAAGGTCTGTAAAGAAATGATGTGTGCATGGCATGTGATCTTTGCTCATATGAAGAAGGGTGGTGTTGCTGTGAGCTGCAGTACTGACACCTCCAGGTGGTCCACTCCCTCTGTGTACTGTGGTTCTAATAGCACAGAAAACTCATCTCAAGTGTGAAAACCAAGCTGACTCCTTTATAGACAATACCCCGAAGGATAAGCCATTAGACAAAAGGCAAGGATCAAAGCCACCTGGAAATAAAAATTAACAGGAATTATTACATAATTATGTTTTTATATGTAGACTAGCCTAATGTGAACATAATGGATGTAATTCACATTATTATGAGTGAATACTTTTAACTCCTCTTCAAGTTCAAGTGAAAAAGCCAGAGGGGCCCACAAGCAGAAGACAAACCACACTGTAAGTTGTCAAGCCCTGAAGTTGCCTGCAATCCAGTCTGACAGCTTAAACCATACCAGGGAGCTGAAGAGCCAGGTATGGGATCTGCAGCATCGGCTGAGTGAAGCCAGCACTGAGAGCAAACTGTTGAAGAGGCTTCAGCATCGCCATATGGTGGCACTGCAGCACTTTGAAAGCTCAGAGGGCAGCATTTCCCAGGTTGGTCATGTCCCTCTGGTCTCTCTGCTCAGTCAGATCAGTAGAGTGCAGACAGCACTGCCTTTTGTGGATACTCATCCTTAAAAGGTGGAATACTTTTACCTGTGTGAACCATGCATTCTACACCTACTCCCATTTACTGGCCAAATTTCAAAAGCTTTTAATTTATTCACCTCTCCAGGCAGATATTTCTCCAGTTCATGCTTTATAAGTTTGCATCACTGCCATTTCCATCTAATTATTTCTCTTGATGCCACTCTTATTCCCAGATCCATGTCAAGCACAACAATGAGGCCCGAGCTCTGCAGGAGTTGATCTAGGGAGACTTGTGCCTCCTGTGACCAACTAGCAAGGAAGCTACAGGCCACAGAAAATAAGCTGCTGAACACAAAGACCAGTTTACGCATCTGCTGCTGCTCAGTCAGGATCATAGCCTGCTGGAGAGAGAGGAACTCATGGTCAGGCTGGCCAGGACCACTGTTGAGCTGGAGGAGAAAAACAAGAGGATACTGGTATGAAGGAGTTGGGGAGTGGGATGGTAGTGGGTGCTATTGTTCATACTTCTCATCTAGCGTCACATTTTCCAGAACCCATAGCATCATCTATGGTCACAGCCTAAAAATATTTATTATAGCTGAACAAACAAAGATCACTAATATATCAGTTAACCAAGGAAATTCAAGTAAGTTGAAAAAAGCAGTTTCCTAAGCTTTAGACATGTCCTAGTCACTGTTAGGTTACTCAGGCAGTGGTGTCTTCTACATTATAATGTCTCAATCTGCAAGCCGCTCCACAGACTTTATCCAATAATAAGAATGTTAGCTGTATCTCAGTTGAAGTCAGACTAACCTTTTATAGGAGAATGAGTTCAAAATATTTGGATCAATATTTTCCACAGAAGTGTCCATTAGTGGACCACTGATACTGAGGGCTTATTGCTTGTGTTTGATGGTGTAATTCACACTTTGTGGTTGACAATGATACCAAGAAAGCAACGTGTTATAAATTGTTCATGTGTTTTGCAGGCAAACATTTTAAAATAATTTATCTTTAGATGTTTAATGATATTCCAAACTAACTGTCATATTGTTACATTAAAGGATTACACTGCTGGTCTTAATGATTTTATATTTCCTAATACAGAACAGAGAGATGGAACTTGAAACACAATATTTACTCCCACAGATTCTCAAAATGATCAAACAAAAAAGGTAATGTGAACATAAAAAGTTAACCCAAGTCAAGTGGCCATTCTTATTTTGTTGTCACCTTTGTCTGACAGGTTTTTCTGATTTACAGGAAGTGAAAACTAAATGGTTCAAACAGATGGATTAGGTCTTCTCCCCCTTGAGGGTGCAAGTCTTTGGGGGTTAAAATATCTGGGGACTGAGTAAGAACACAACTCTGTGAACCTGCTTTATGATTGAAATATTCTATTGTGGTATAGTTTCAGGGTTTTTACACCCCACTTCACCTACATATAGTTGCTGAATATATTTGACATAGGACATTTGAAGACATCTGCCATTTATGAATTTGAATCATGATTTAAACTATTTATGATTTTGTTCTCATACCAATAAAACCTCTGTCATTTCAATGTTGTTACAATCCAGTGCGGGAGCCTTTGGAAACTGAAACCAGACAAATGTAGGTTTGTACAAATGTTAAGAGAATCAAGTGTTTGAGACATGCGAGCACTTATATAATGCCATATACTCTATACAGTAACACCACTAATGGACATACGGAAAGTTTAAAAAAACATGACAAACAGCAAATGACAAAAATACCATAAACATGAATGACAAGCCTGTTTTGTTGTTGAGGCATTCGGCCTATTCAAATGTTTTTAGAAAATTGTCTTTCATACACAGGTGAGCAGAATAGTTGCTCAGAACAAACTGGGGGAGATGGCACAAAAGAACCAAAAGAACAGGAGGCATCAGACAATTCACAGGTGTTAGAACAGCAGGGGTCCTACAATTCAGAAGTAATACTAAGAGAAAAAAAAAAAAAAAAAAAAAAAGCTCCTCAAAATTAAACACAGCTATACCTTTAAACAAGGAACCTGGACAGCGGAAAACCTGCCAATATCAACATGGATGCAACTCCCCGTGAAAGCACTAGGAGCACTTTCTGCTGTAAGCCCACCACCTGGAAAATCCAGGAGGGACAGCGAAGACAGCCCCCAGTGAGTAAAAGGCAGTCCACAATAGAAAGACCAGGCTGCTGCCAAACAAAGAATCTTTTACTGAGCCTGTGGATAAGTTTTGACTCTAGTGGCAGCTGCCTGGGTTTATTCTTATTTTCTAATAAAAGCTACAATTAATCCTGTTTATCTCCTTAGTTTTAGTCCATTATAATTTTACTTCAAGAAAGCAACCTGACATTTTCTTCTTTGGTCAACTCCCAATTTGCAAGGTTACAATAAAGAAAAGGCTTTTCTGTTATGTTTTATTAAAAAGGCATTTCCAAATTATTATATTCTTAAATAATAGTCAAAACATCAACAATTAACTTCAAGTCATAACAAAAATATAATTCAACATCACCAAATTACTACTGTGTTACAATATGAAATGGCCTGTGACAAAATGCACTGTATTTTAAATAACAGAACAATACTGCAGCTTTCATCAACAAAATCCTGAGCAAGACGTTAGTTACAAGAAGGTGTTTAAAGACTGCGATCACAGCTTAGATGATTTAAATGACTAGCTAACAGCATGGAGACATAGTGTAACTACTTTGTTGCAAACAACCAACCAGCATGTGATTCCCACTCCACCTGAAAGGAAAGAACACTTATCAGTAAAAATACAAACGCTTAAGAATAACAACCGTTTTAGGAGAGGAAAAGCATGACATAGTGTTATTCATATACAGACACCAAAGTCTAAATAAGATGCCCTGCTTCTACTAATAAGTATGTACAGTATATCTTGTATTTTATCAAATGCAAAAAGCAGGTTTATTACCTGCCACTCCTGTTGGGAAAGCCACCAGGCGCTCTACAGGAGCAATCCATCTGCTGGGGACTACCGTCACTGGATCAGAATAATACTTCCATATCAAAGAGATCATCAAAGCAGCCTGACAAATAACAGAGAGAAATATTTTATTACCACTGCAAAGTCAATTTAAACCAGTACTTGCACAGCATTAACTGGAGGTTTTGTATACATTGCTCTGTGTGGATTTCATCTTTACATTAGAATCTACAAGCTAAATACATTTGTGCTTCTACTTAGAATCTCCACCTACCTGTAATATATAAAAGACGATGTTTACCACCCATTTCATTTTGGCTTGCTGTGCTGTTCTTGACTTCACTGCAAAAGTGAAGAACATATGCAACTGTTAGACTCAATACACATTTCTGTGGTGATGTACCATTTATGTACACGGTCCCAAAAGAATAGCCCTGCGTTAATCTGCATTATTATCGAAGCTAGCTAGCTCTAAGGTACTCTGTTGCTATGTGTGGGCTATTTTGGGACTCTTGTAACAGTCTCTGTATGTCACTCATAGTAAATAGTTTTGTTTCTCACCGTGTGTTTTCAGCTTGTCTGTCATCTTGTTGATTTTACGCTCCAGTCTGGCATATCTAGCAAACTCATCCATCATGCTAATGGAGGATTGTTCTTTCTTCATCTCCTGGATTTCAGCCCTCATCTCACTCTCTTGCTCAGCATCTTTCTGCACCATCTTTGAGAGCTTTAAAGAAAAAACACAGAAAGAACAGCGACATGGTTTAACTGTAATAGGCTACTTTTTATAATTGCGTGTGCTCAATCATACATAGTGACTGTTAGGTATTTTTAGTCAGATAGAAATTGGATAGATACTTTATGTATTAGAAATGTTTAGTGGAGATAGGATGGCTAGTTAGACTGTTAAATGCTTAGTCATGCTTATGAGTTTCTACAGGGTGTATCTAGTCAAGGATAACTAGAGAGAAAAGTTGATGACTGTCAGCAGACAGGATGTTTAATATTATTATTATGACGTGTAGAACTGTAGCCTTAGCCATAATATGTTCTTATGTTTAAGTCACGACATGTTACTAGAGGTCGTGAGAATGTTTTTAGCTACACACCACTTAATCAACAGACACACACATTCACACGATTTGCTTCATGTTTTGACTACTGCTATGGCCAGCTGCAAAGCTGGTGAGAGAGATGTTCCGGTTGACGTTTCTGTGTAGTATGGGGCTAGTCCAACCGAAGAGATATAATGTACAGGCCTGGTGGGTTCAGGGTCTTTCATCTTACATCTGCCTGCAAGCAGTTTGGAGGTGCAAGATACCTGAGCGTGTAATGTTAATTTTGCCTGTGATCCTTTGAATAAATCAGCACTGTTTTGAAGTTACTTGGACTGTCTCGTCTCTCAGAACCAAAGACCAACATGACAGACAATAAATGGTGGCATCTACTTGGAGTGTCCCAGATTTTTAGCCTGCAGATTTTCATTAAGCTATTTCTAGTAGTAGCACTAATTTGCAATTGTTACACAACTGCCTAACGTTATGACTGTGCTCCTTACAGTTGAACAATGATGCAGCAGAAAACGATTACTGCTTTTTGTTGTTCCTAGACGAGGTTCTCAAGAAACCCCCACCCTCTGGCTGTAGCAAAGCAGCGATGCTAATTCAAACTAGCTATCCATGAAGTTAGCATTGTGGATTAGCTTTACAGTGTGCTAACGCTAAGCTAGTAAGCAATGCTTTGCTGTCTTATGACAACAGCCTGTAGAAATTACACTTACAGTCTAATACATTGCCAGCTATAACCGAGACCTACAAATCAAATACTTGGTATATCACAACAATAGTCCCCACTTACGAAAGATGATATGGTCGGCAGGAGCGTTTTCATGAGACTACACAGAAAAACCGACCCCAGCACAAGGAACCATGCACAACCAGCCGCCATGTTTTTATCCTCTAGGCAGCCTCCTTGTTGCAGCTGTGGCGCTACTGGACTACACACAGTGCAGTTACATCATAATTAGGCTAATCAGGTTATGCCGGTAATAGCATAACGTTCACGAAGCCTATGTTTATAAGACATCTTTACAACACCAATGAACTCATATAACCCCAGTATGTTTATTACATAGCATAGCTCATAAGAACTGCAGTCGAAAATGATTTAGGATGTGTACTTTTTACGGGTTTATTATGGTTATACTTACTAAAAGCTAGATAAGTGTAAATCTCATTGTGAAAATGTAGCACTCTAAGACGGCATGCTTTAAAACTTGTGTTTATGCACATTCTTATTTAATACCTCATATTTACAAGGTTGGCCACACATTTTTTCAAGCCTTGCACACACCCTGTCAACAGCATGTAATTAAAATCTGAAAGTTGCCTGCTTCACTGATTGGCATACAATCCTGCCCACACAGGTAACATGTTATTGTTCAAAAATATGCTTCGTCCACTTCAAAACCAATCACTGCGTGCAAGGGGCGGGGGTTCACGTTTCCTGGTAGGTTGGTAGGACAAGGGAATAACATATACCGAGAGGGGGATCCAATCCGGTTTGAGCTAGTTCTGATACTGGTCGGACGTTTATGTTAAGTTACAGACTGCTTTGGAAGTGGATTGTGAGGTGTAGGACTGTTTCACAGCCTTTAGTTTCTTGCCCGGTGAAAGGCTGCATTGTTGTTTTTTTTTATTTTTGCCTTACAACATAAGTTACAATGGGAAGAAAAAGAGTAAGTAAATTGTGTACATTATGTGGAATCTCAGTATATACAATGTATTTATTGACATTAGTTAAATGCATGAGTTATATTTCTGTATCGTAAATTGCAACGCAATACAATGTAGCGTTACAAATGTTTACTACATTATGTCCATGTGCCAGTGCGTGAAGTGTCCGCCTCCGCTGTCTTCACGTAGCCTAAGTGGTGTCTGCCCTGTTGATACAGGGAAGTGGCGCCTTTTTTTTTAAACTTAGTTCAGTGTAACATTCCTTTTCATTGAACAAGTTTACGAATTGTATGATCTCGTCGCGTGGTGGTTCAGCTGCTAATATGTATTTCCATCTGTGGTTTAATAATGATTAGTCCTCACTGTGTGCTGAGACCAAACAAAGGGGTGTAACCACCGTACGCTACAGGTTACAGTTTCAAGGAAATTTCGGGAATTCTTGCGTAATTGCCTCTGAATTTTTCAACTCAACGTGGGTTGTATCAGGACTTGTTTAGACAGCTCTTCGCACGTAGGATATGCAGCGCACGTCATTGAAATTTTGACCTCTGCGCCTAATGTAAAGATGGTGCGCGTCTTCCTTGAGGTGTACAGTCATCCTTAGGAGAGTTACGGCAGCTGATATGTCCTCGGAGGACAGCGACACATGTGGTTGTTTTAAACTGGAGCCCATGATCATGCCGGAAGGCTTTATGGGATAATCCTGAGATTTAGGCTGTTCCCGTTGGGATGTAGAAGCTGATTTCTCTGTGTTGACGTACAGAAGCGCTTGTGGAGGTGGACGGACCCCACTTTCCTAAAAGTAGCCACAGCATCATGCTCTGTTAACAAAAATATCTGGGTCTCATGAATGATGCACTGTGTGCTTGGTGGGAACAAACTTGAACTGGTTAAACCTCTTAAGTCAATTTAGAAACATGTCAGACTCCCGTCCCCACTTCAAGATTGCACAATTTCATTGTGACTTAAGGGGAGGGAGAGGTGCCCATCCCCCTTTGCATTAGGCTACACACCCACTTTAGCTCACTCATTAATGGCTGCTGTTCCTGGCAAATTAATTTCCTCCGCCTTTCTCTGTCTCTGGCAGGCTACTGGTGATGCAGATGCAAGTGCAGAGGTTAGTATTCAAGTCTTGACACTAGAAGGATCTTGACATTTCGAGTGACACTCAAATGAACATTTTGTCCTACTTTCTGTCAAGACAAAGGGAAAGACATGGTCGGTGCAGGATGCCTCTTGGAACCCTGTTTAGCATATGCCTGTATTAATAATGCAAATGAGAAACTGACAGCATCAATCACCATTAAGGTTATGATCCACTCCTGCTCACTTTGAGTTGGAGCAAAGCCTCTAGGGGGCGCTGGTTAATATGCAGGTCAAACTGGTCTCAGTTTGCTACTTAACCATTTACTTTGAATGTGCTGATCCTGCGTTATAATTCCTGTTCTACTGCTGTATGTGGTGCACTCAGACATTTTCACAATAGTACAATTCATTTTGAGGCTGTAGCATAAACACTAGATTTGCTATAAACCCCAAAATGCAATGTCTCACCTTTGCTCCCATTTTGACAATACAAAGTAGTTGTGCTGGAAAAATGAATGTGTACAAGGAAAAATATTTACTTTCATCAAGCACATGTTCATATAATATAGATGTGTTCATTTCCTCTGTTAAGGATGTTATGTTTTGACCTCTGTGAATTAATTGATTGGATTTTTTTCCCCCCAATTCATCTAAAATTTACATGACTAACCTTTTTGTAATGTAACTTTTGTACTGTAATTCAGAAGTTGATTAATTTGAAGGAGTTGTAAGGGGTGATTAATGACTTTTGAAACGGGCGGCATATCTGGAAAATTTTGGACAGGGTGGTCAGACTGCGGAACAGACTGGTGGTTGCACATTTGAGATACTTATGAAAAGTAACTTAAACCCCTAGTTCTGTGAAACGATAAACCATTCATCATTAAGATTCATATTGTTTATTTTGTCTAAAAATGAGACAAACATAATCTTTGGTGTAAAATTTACAAGCTACCTAGCAATAATTATATTATTCAATTATATATTTAATATAATTATATGCATAAAAGGTAGTTAAAATTAGCTCCACCTTTACCGGCTGCAACATTAAATGCGATGTACATAATAATACATCTATAATTAAATAATATGATGTATGTCGGTGTAAACTGTGTTGTTTTGCATAATGAGTACTTTTACTTTAGGTACTTTAAGTATATTTTCTGCTAATACTTTGTGCTTTTACTTAAGTGCTTTTACTTAAGTGACATTTCAAATGCAAGACTTTTACTTATAACAGAGTATTTTCACACTGTGGTATTGTTACCACCCCAATGTCACGCAGCATGCATGATATAAAGTAAAACTAATTCAGTTTAAGACAAGAATTTGTCATCTTTTTTTAATTTTCATTTATTAATACTGACAAGCATCACATTTTGACTCTGGGGAGGTCACTCAGAGTGGCTGGGGGGGCCCCCCGCTCCCCCCCCCTCTTTTCACGGTTAACGGTTTCATATTTACAACAGAATAAAAAGATATGAAACCATGTGTTGAAACATGTAAAGGCACTCATTACTTCCCCTTTTTTGCTTACACTACTGTCTTATTATTATATTGAGTAAGGTTGGTTTCATTCTAAGTTTTATGAAAGTGTTTTGTCAGCTCTTTGTGATTGTGTGTTATGTGTATCAGTACTTTTAAATGACTTAAGTTACATCTTGTTTTATGCTCTTCAGCCACGGAGAAAGTCTCAAAGGTTGTCAGAAGTAAGTTCCCCAAAGTCCAGCAAAGCACATTCCAGCTTATAATATACAAATTTTGTTGGCATTTTTACCACATAATTGATTTGTGTGTGTTGCAGAGAGAGAAACAGCCAAAACAGCAGCCAGAAAAGGCAAAGGTAAAAGTAAATCATGTCAGTGCACAAAAGCACTATATCCATTTAAAATAGTTTTATTCTTTTTTACATGCATTTGACAGTACGTTTCACGTTGCTCGGTTTACGTTCAAAATGGTAGGCTCCTCCCAAGAACAAAAAGGTGAAAGAGGCAGCAAAGGCCAAGCCAGAGGACAAGAAAGAACCCCAGGCAGAGAAAGAGACTCCTGCAGAAAACGGGGAGGACAAAGCTGAGGAGGTATCACAAGTTAGCCTCTTTATGACCATTTACACATAATTCATGTACTGTGCAATACCAGAGTGTTCCAACAAAACAAAATGATAAAGAGCATTTTCTCTATCCTCTGTCAGGCTGCAGCAGCAAATGAGGCAAATAAAAAGGAGGGCAAGACTGAAGATAAAGCAGCAGAGAAGAAGTAACACCCCCTAATCTGACATGCCAGTACCTGTACCTCCTTTCTTGTACAATCCAGAGAATATTTTTATCTACTATTTTCTTAAGACAGTAATGTTTTTAGGGGTCTGATAGGGGAGAAATTACTTTTAAAAATACTACAAATTCCATGCAGTTTCATGGCTTCTGTGAAGGGAAAGTTTTGTATATTGGGTTTTTTTTCCATTGTGGCTTTTTTTTTTTCTTTGTCTCTCTGGCTACTTATTTTACCTTTAGGTTGCAGTTTTCTGCATGACAGGCAGTCATGTCTCTATCAGGACTCCTATGTTCAATTCTGGGAGAGTTTACTTGTGTCATGAGGGAGTTTGTAAGCTGTACTGCTTTTGACTTTAAAACATTGTGATGCTATGTGATTGTATATTTTTTGTTTGTTTTTATGCAGTCAGAGTTGGTACATTTGAAGACAGTTATATTCTCAGCTGTGCTCAAAGCAAAATGCATTACAAAGTTATTCATGCTTGTTGTGGTTTATTATTTCAAATTAACTGTATTTTCACTTCAGCCAACAATATGTATTTACCACAGATATGTGGATATATCCATCGTGGTTTTGGGATTTCTCTACCAAATGTACAGTTTCCTTTAAAAAAAAAAGTTTTCTTTAAGAATGGTATAAAATGCCTATTAAAGTGGGGATTTCTCAAGTGTTTATTTCATTCATGTACAGTGATCAACTTGAAAAGAGCCATTTCATGTTTCCCCTTAGTACCTGAATTTAATTCTTGCTAGTTTTAACCAGTACGAAGTAGCTGATAATGGTCTGAAAATCTTTACACTTAATGTGCCTGTAATAGTAATTTGCAGGTAACTTCATGGGAGAGCTGGTATAAATATTGCTGCATATTAGACAGATAGGTGGACATGATAAATGTAAAATAGGTGGACTTGTCATTAATTAGTTAACTCATTTACATTTCATATATACTGCAGGTAAAGCTAAAATGTGGGGCCAGATTTAATGCACTTGGGACCTCACACAAGCTGCTGGGCTCTTCTTATCCTTTTGTTCTGTGTATTTTATGCAAAGTGTTTTCTTGCTGGAATACTATCCGGTCCCAGGTTTGCTGTATGATTTAAGTGCATTTAACTTTAAGTGAATATTAGAATGTGCATTTATGTAAGATTTGCTTTTAATGGCAATTTTCAAACAGCACTTTGAGTTTAGAATCATAGATTAGTGTGTTAATATGTTTAAGAATGAACCTCTATGCTCAAACCATTTTGTGTAGCATTATTTATTTTAACCCAAACGCAACTGGCACATTAACCTATTGGGCACTGGTTCGAAAATAGCGCCCGATGGGTCAAGTCATGTCCTTTAACAAAAATATCAGGCCCTGTGATTAAAACTGAAGGTTTAGTTTAATAGCCCATAATCAAAATCTTTTTCACAAATATACACTATATATAAATGTAATTACAAGGCTAATGAAAACCACAATAAACATGTCCTTGAAACACACTTGTCTTTTTTTTTTTTTTTTTTTTTAAACAAATGAACATGAACATAAAGTACATGGCTCCGGAAAACCTGTCCTAACATAGAGGATATCCAGTGAGTAGGCAAATAGTGACCTCTGAACCAGATGTGGTGTTCCAGATTTTGGCCCCATTACTCATTAATTGACATGTAAATTTGGAAATTATTTTTCCACATATTTACAGTATAAAACAATGTAGGTAAAAAAAATTCTGCACTTGTAAAACGTTTTCCCCTCCAGTATACCATGCTGGAAAAATGGGCCTTGTTTGAAACTAATTGCTGACCTCATAGATTATGAAGGCCAGGATAAGAAAAACTATGATTGTTGGGTGCTATTAACTCTAGCTTATGAGCACTACAAATAAATTAAACCATTGATGATTTTATAGCTCTGACTTTTTCAACCAGAGTTTGTTAATTCCACAGAGCTGACAAAGCAAGTTAATATTGATAAAGCAAATTGGCAACCACTACCTATGACGTCATGGGCAGGACTCACGACCTCGGTCAGTTATGGAGGGGGGTCAGCGGCGTTCGATTACTGCGTTCTGTGCATTTTTTAAAGGTTTACTCTTAAATGTATTAGACATTGGGTTGGAAATCGTATCACTAACTAACGGCACATTCAAATAATTGAAACGTTGCTAGCCAACATGCTAACATATACTTTGGGCTTTTGTTGCGAGTGTGCTGCTCCCCACCCCCCTTTTCCTGTGTTACTCCGCTGTGGCGGAAGTAAGTCGTATCACCGAGGCCTCATCCTTCCAATGGCGACTGCAAACAGGCTGAATAGAAAGCGGGAGCAACCGTGGAGGGGGTCAGAGCTGTGTAGCCGAAATTAAATAAATATATCATATTGTCTGTAGTCATAAAGTTAGCCTAAAATTTGTTTCACCTCTCCAAATCACGGCCGGTTCAATGGCCAAAAATCGGAACATTTCGCTCCTTGAGTCGGGTAAGCCGCAAAAGTAAACCCAATTGATAGCTTAATCTACAACGATATGGTTAGTGCTTAATGATAAACCAGCTGACTTTCATGTGGTTAATTTCCTCATTGTTTAATTTCAGAGCTCTATTACTTGATTTCTCGTTTTCTAACAACGGGTCCATGTCTGAGAACGGCTGAGGTGAGCTGGCGTGCCTTGACTGGCATAGTGTGTTGTATTTCAGAATAGTTGACTAGCTACATAATAATAGAGATAATGCAATCCGAATCCCCCTTTTAACCCACTGCAGGTTCTGGCGAGAGAACTAGAGGAATATGAGGTGTGTATCCCAGCTGTCTCTGCTGCTTATTTTCTGCTAGCTGCTATCCGTCGGTCCTGAATGAGTGTGGGCACAAAACTTGTCTCACTCGGTCGACTTTTTAATACCTCTCTAACTTACGTCTCACTCGTTTGACATCACCCGGTTTTTACTAGCTTAATGTGTACCTGCTGGTGTTTTCTCTGCTGACTCCTATTTATCCAACTGTGTTTTCGACAGCTCTTACCCAGGAGATTGGATTGGCTGGGAAACGAGCACCCGAGAACATATGAAGATGTGGTGAGATTTTACTTAATGTCTTTTAAGTTCATTGTCGGCGGTTGTTATTGTCTTGTGACGGTGGGGACTGTGTGTCCACGCTCTGTGCTTGTTTACGGTCTTTGTTCTTTTTCCTGTCGGGCCACTCTTGGATATCTTGAGTTTGAATGATTGACAAAGTCACAACAAGTTGCCATTTGTATATTTTGTCAGTGTGAATTGTGATATATCCGCTCCTAAAATGGTATTTAAATAGAGAATTTAATAATATTTAGCCCGACTGTTGTACTGCAGATAGGGTGGGTCGTTCGACATCTGGGCACGTAGAGACAGCTTCGCTGGCCAATCATAGGTCGCGCTGCATTGTCTCTGCGTTGTTTTGCATGTGACCTGCGCTGTGATTGGTCCATAAAAATATTTGCATATAAGAAGCCACGCCTCTAACAATAGGGATTGAAGAACATGAAACCACTATCCTGTCAGACATGTATTTTCACAAACAAACTGCTTGTGTTGGATAAAATGCTGTGTATAGTCAGTTTTACATATATTCACGATCCTCAAATCAAGCAATATATAACAGAAATGTTACTGTTTCTTTGTAGCTGTTTTTTTTTTTATGAAATCCGCTTCATCAGACAGTTTTCTTTTTATATCGTTTCTGAAAAGTTTCTTCAGGCAAAAAACAGTCCTAGGATTTTCAGGTTTCTTCAGATTGCTTTGCTTGTTTGACCAAAAAGAAAATCAAACGTATTCAGTTTATGTATATTAATACATTTTTATCTATGAACATTAAAGGGGTTTGTTCTGTATTTGTAATCAATTATCAGAAGAGTTGTTGATTCATTTCCTGTCAGTCAGTTAATCGATCATTTACTTTAACAGAGATTTGTGTTCAGTGACATATCACTCTCTGTTTGTCCTGACAGGTTGCAGCCAACAGACATATTGCACCAGACCACTTGCTACAAATATGTAAGCAGATCGGGCCACTTCTTGACAGAGAGGTGCCATCATGTGTCCCAGGTGTACACTCCCTCCTGGGGTCTGGAAAGCAGTCAGTGCTTAGGACTGCAAAAGGTACACAGTTTTCATAGTGCTTAAGTACTTGTCGGGGCAGTAATGTATAATTGCATACATTCAGTGGACATTATATGTTTCTTACATTGATACTTCTTGAGTTTAGCATTCTAAGGATTTAAATAGTTTGTTGATTCTTGCAGTTGTCAGAAATGATACTGTGCTTTTCCCACAGCTGGTTGTCAGCTGAATCACTCTGAACTTTTGGTTTTACTTTTCAGATTGCGACAGTGTCCAGTTTAAAGCTTCATCATATGCAGCCCTTCACCAGGGCAGACCACCAGAGAGGCCTTTGAGCTGTAAGAAACCTCCACACATTGGTAGGTCCAGTCTCATTCATTATTCTTCTCTTATGTGTGTTAAGAAATTACATGAACAAACTAATGTTGCTGGGAATTGTCACATGAACTTGGTGTGGTACTGATTGGCAGTGTTTTCAAATGCCTCTCCCACCTAACTGTGAGTCTTGTGTGTGCTGACAAGTTACTGAGTAACAGAGTAATGTGCACATTTAAAATAATGAAGAATCCATGTTCTCATTTAGTCCTGAAGGACTGAGTTATGCACTGTGCTGCACTGTGCACGATGTACTCCTCTTTTTCTCTGACTGTCCAGGTTTCACAAGTAAGCAGACATTTTTAGTCTGGTGTGCTGCCATGACTTAGCCTGCTTGGTGTCTTTGGTTTCTCTATTATATCACAGTGTTAGTTGTTATTAACATGACAGTTATACTGATCATAAGCCATTATTTCAGTTAGATTTTATGGCATTACTTTACTCATCCAGTTCTTCAAGACTTCAGCCGTTCCTGTTTGCTACCACAGTCGAGGCATTTGTCTCATGCACACTGCAACAAAGATTCCTGATCTTCCTGGTTGCAACAGTGCTATCTATTTAAAAACCTGACCTTCAAGGAAAGTAACATCATATAGACCTTTTAGAATATTTTGTTTGTCTATTGCAGCAACTAAACAGTTTAGTAAGTCTCCGTTTTACAAAGCGTGACATACAGGCAGACCTTGTTAAGTGTTTGAAAGTAGTTCAGCTTTGAAGCAGTGAGCGTTTAAAACCGATAAAAACACGGATGTTGATATGTTGATTTTCTCTCTTCTTTTTTGTCATTTCTCCTTGTAACAGATACAAACCAGATGCATCATACTTTAGAGCAGCAGTAGTATTATTTACAGAGCAGATTTGAATAAAGGCTGGCAGTTGCATTTCATGCTGTGGATGATTGAATGTAGTGTATGCTACTGACACATAAATATAAATAGTGCAAATTAGTAAGACAGACAAATGCAAATAAAACCTAAGACAATGAAATTACGCGGTTTAAGCTCAAGAGTAATGTCCTCTTGTATTTTCATATATTTCATTTCCTCCTATGACTTTGTGCAGTCACTCCTGCCCACATCATTGTGACTAAATCTCCCACCTGCCGTATTTGTGTTGACTCCAGTACTCTTGCAGTAATTTCATCACTTATCAGATGATTGGCATCTTATCATCAACAGTGAAGGTGCATCGAGGGAGAGAGCTGACGGGAGTGCAGCGCTTCAGCTCCATTAATCCTGTCAGCAGCTATGAGCACATGCGACTGCACAGGCGGATCCTGGGGCATCTGTCTGCAGTGTACTGTATTGCATTTGATCGCACCGGTCTCAGGATCTTCACAGTAAGATAGAACATGTCAACATATCCACCTGCTCAGAAATAACCTCCTACTTAAAGAGTTGTGATCACTGTGATTTTAAATTAGCTTTGAGTACTTTAAAACGCTGATTAACACAGAATCTTACTACACCACAATGATGAATTAGACACTCAGCTGACTCTGACTGTACACGCTAAACTTTGATAGGATCAGGCCCAAGCTGTCTGTAGCTTCAAGTGTTAGGTCTTAACTTTGTGTAAGATTTGTCTTCTAATGTGTACTAAAGTAGAATATCAATGTTAAGTTATATTTCTTTTTCAGGGCTCAGATGACTGTTTGGTGAAGATTTGGTCTTCGTTGGATGGAAGGCTTCATTCAACATTGCGAGGACACTCTGCAGAGATCACAGACTTGGCAGTAAATTATGAGAACACACTAATTGCTGCGGGAAGCTGTGACAAGACCATCCGTGTATGGTGCCTTCGTACCTGTGCCCCTGTGGCTGTGCTGCAGGGGCACAGTGGATCCATTACCTCCCTTCAGGTAAAGCAGTCTATGTCCTGATAATTTATTCATCATTTTATTTTTCTGTGTTTTTAAAAGACAAAGTAGAGCAAGTTCCTCTGCAGAAGTAATTTATCATTAAATATGAATAAGATGTGTTCATCCCCCTACTCTTGACATGCTAAATGCTCTGAATGACCTTTGCAACTGTAGAAATATTACTGCTATCAAAGCAAAGGCACCATATTCATTAATGCCTTTTTACATTTTGAGTGTTTCCCACCATGCTGCTGTCATAGTGTCATTGTTAGGTATGTTTTCATTAAAGTGTAAACAAAGCTTTTCTGAAAAGAAAAACATCATCGGTGTTCTTTTGCTATCACTTAGTCCTATGCAAATAGTTTTAAAATGCTGGGTAAATAATTGAGTGTTTACTACTTTGTGTATTGCTTTGCAGCCTCCCATCTACAGTGGCTTATGTATTGTTTGTTTAATGAACATTTTTAATGCATTGTTTTTATAATGGGACAGAAGCATAAAAAATTGGGTGTCAGTCATATGCTTTTGCAGCAATGGCACAGAGTCCTAGCAGGTCTGGCAAGAGCTTGTTTAATTTGAAGCATCTGTTTCCATCAGCCTTCATGTTATCTTCTCCCTCTCACACCCAAACTGGAAAACTCAAAAGCCAGGTCTATTTGTTATTGTATACTATCCACCTGCCCCTTATTCAGAGGTTTTAAGTGAATTCTCAGACTTTGTTTGATTTAGTGCTTAGTACAGATAAGATAATCATAGTGGGTGATTTTACTATTCACGTAGATGCTGACAATGACAGCCTCAACAGTGCATTCAGTTCATTATTAGATTCTAGTTCCTAGAGTCCACAGAAGTAGAATGGGAGGCAGAGCCTTTAGCTATCAAGCTCCTCTCCTGTGGAACCAGCTTCCAGTTCGGGAGGCGGACACCCTCTCTACCTTTAAGATTAGACTTAAGACTTTCCTTTTTGATAAAGCTTATAGTTAAGGTGGATCAGGTGACCCTGAGCCTTCCCTTAGTTATGCTGCTATAGGCCTAGGCTGCTGGGGGGCCCCATGATGCTCTGAGTTTCTCTCTTCTCCTAAAATACAATTGTTAAGAAGTGACAATGGGTTATTAAACTCTTGACTTAATTTTCAAAAAGAATTGTATTAGAAAATACTTTAGATGAATTAGTCAGTTATCTACTTATTACATCTTATATACTACAAATTAAGTGTCTGTTTCTAGGAAGTTAAACACTATGTAATAAAATAATGGTCATATGTGGATAATGTCATAGCTTTTATGGGTTATTTCAGACCAAACCTACCACTTTCTCGAAGAGCCAAAGTATATTGGCTTCTAAATCTTTCTAAATAGGGTAACATCTGAAGGTATAAGGAGGTATTCGCCTATAACTGCAGATTGTTATTGTTTGGGAGGATTTGGGGTGTTCGCCTGAATTAATAACTTGTAAAGAGGGAGCTCTGCAGGGAACTCTGTTTGCAGGTTTGCAGTAGTCAATTACTGAGTGAATATTTCCACATAAAAAGCTCAAGCAGCATTTAAAGCATTAATAAGTTTCAAATATGCCACCTTAGAGTGAGAGCTTAAGCTATATTTCTATGTCCAGGGGTTAGCAGATCGTGGCCTTCAAACACTATGCCAAAACTTTAAACGTTCAGGGTTGTTGTTGCTCAAGATCAGGCTTTTTGGCCTTACTGGAACAGTTAGTATTTGAAGTAATTCTCCATGTAGAATTAATGTCTTGATTTTAGTTCAATTTTGCCAAAGTAATCCACGTGTCTGATCTGTGAATGTGTTGTTTTCAGTTTTCACCATTTGCCAAGGGCTCAAAACGTTACATGCTGTCCACTGGAACTGATGCTACTGTTTGCTTCTGGCAGTGGGAGGTCAGCAACATCAACTTTAAGTGAGTGTTGCTTGTTAAGTAACAGTGTTTGTTTGAAATTGTGACCTTGTGTCTGTTTACAAATATTTTCTTAATTTTTTTTTTTTTTTTTTAATCATATAAATCATTAAATGCTTTTAATGATTTTTATTATGAATGCTGTGTCAACATAATTTTTGTGAATGAACAAAACGGAAACTGAAGGGACATTTGCACTATGGATATTAAAAAACATGTTTTTGTATGTTTGTATTAGTTAAACTAAGTTTTTAGGAAACAAGCTAATCTGTCGCCTGTCTTCCAAGATGGGAATTAAAAATGGAAATATAATATAGGTATACAGCAAATACTAGAAAACAAGCCAAACTGGGTTGACAGTTTTTTATTTATGTTCCAAATCTGGCTAATTATATTGATAACAAGGGGCCTTAATATAGGTGCATGCAGAGTGTCAGCATTGCCTTCATAAACGGAACTTAAAAACATTTACTTGTCCCGCAAGCACCAAGATAAACATATAAAACAACTGAACTAATAAAGTACAGTGTCATTTCTGTTTCCCTCAGAGTATGTGGATGAGTCTTATTTGGCAAAGGAATGTTAACACAATATCAGACCTGACTGTAATCTTGTCTGTCAGCCTGAAGTTGAAATGCCGGTTAGATTAGGTGGAGCTATAAGTGGCTGTTGTGTTAAAGGATGGGCCAATACATAAACAAATATAAAGGTCACAACTGTTGCTGTTTGACTGGGTTTAGGCAAAAATCTAGGTAAGACAAGATGTATATGATGAGGGAGAAAGGTTGACAGTTCTTTAAAGATGACACAATATTGTCATTTTATATTTACTATTTTACTATGTACCTCTGTGTGACGGTAAAATGTACTTTTCCTGTCAGTAAAATTTAGTCACTTGTCCTGTTCCATATAAAATCTTTATATATTTTGTCTGCTGTCCTTCTAGTGATCGGCCACACAAATTTTTGGAGCGGCCGAGGCCAGGAGTTCAGACTGTGTGCTCCTCATTCAGTCCAGGTACTTAGTCCTTTTAGGTAGACTCTTATCTTGTGGTGAGCAAACCTGCCTATGTGCTGCTACCTCTAATTACAGCTAAAGTTAACTTCTCAGAATTTGAAATTAAACAGTTTTCTGTTTTAAACATTTTTTTCAGGTGGGATGTTCTTAGCAACAGGAAGTACTGACGATGTGATCAGAATCTATTTCTTGGGAAGCGGGAGTCCCGAGAAGATTTCAGAGCTCCATGAACACACTGTAAGAACCATCTCACACATTCATGGAGACTTTTATCTGCATATTAGCAGATGATGAAATGATCATTCTCCATATGTGCGTTCTTTCTGTGTAGGACAAAGTTGATAGCATCCAGTTTTGCCACTCGGGAGAACGGTATGACAGAATGATTGTATATTCATTTGTCTGTTACACCGTGCATTCATCATAGTGAGTTAAATGTAACTGTCCTACCTCAGGTTTGTGAGTGGAAGTCGTGATGGAACAGCACGGATCTGGAAACTCCATCAGCGGCAGCAGTGGAGGTGCATCTTGCTCAACATGTCTGCCACGCTTCCAGGGTAAGGGCCAACATTGCTCTTGTTAACCAGTGTGGATGAAAATGATCTGATCTTAGCCACGTCTTTGATTTGTGTTCACTGATTGCATCATAAGATGAGTTAATACACTGAATAAGCAGCAGAGTATGCAAGAACAAGATTCTCATTTGCTGTAACAAGTAGCTGGAGGATTTGCTGTGTGTGAGGCGCAACCTTGTTGCCTAGACTACCTCAGAGAGCTGTCAGAGCACATCCAGGTGATCCAGGTGCTGATGTCATCTGCCAAAATATATAATTTTTTCTGTTGTCAGATTGTATAAGTGTTACAGTAGTTCTTTCATCTGTCACTAACAGGTTATGTAAGTCTTTTTAAACATTTGGCTGCTGATGTAACTAATATTTTAAAAAGCTGTGGTTTCTTTTCTATTATTTGCACTATTTTACAAATGTATTGGTCACTGATTGAGATTAGACATTTAAAATGTACTAAATACCCTGACATAATATTTGTTTAATTGTACAAGGTAAGTACATCTTCACTAACCAGCTTGCTAAGCTGTAGGCTAATGTATTTGTTACAGTGGACAAAAGGGAAATGTTAGACTTTTCTAAGTGTTGCTGTGTTATTGCAGGAGTTAGCCTAAGGTTGTACAAACTGATAAAAGGGTGGTTTTGTGTTCTCCACCAGCTTTTTAGCTTAGCCTTCCTTTGGATGGTTTGTGGTCTCGAACCACTCATGTCTTTTTTTCATTCAGACAGACTTTGAATATAAAGCATGTTACTGTGCTGATTCAGTACCTCTCCAAAATATAAATGTCACTCTGCCCAAAATGTTTACTACCTAGAGCCTGTCTGTCATTGGCTCATCTGTCTTTTGGTGTTTTCACTGCCTTGCACAAGTAGTGTTTACTAATGACTAAAATCATTTGTTTCTGTACATTTTCATGTATTAAATTTGCTACTGTGTTAATTTAAAAGGGAATTGCCCAAATTGCTGTATTTATGGTAAATGGTCTTATACTTGTATAGCGCCTTTCTATGCTTTTTACAACACACTCAAAGCGCTTTCACACATTATTCGGCCATTCACCCATTCGGCCATTCGCACTCACACATTCACACACCGGTGACATCACCGGGAGCAACTGGGGGTTTAGTGTCTTGCTCAAGGACACCTTGGCATGTTGACTTGACAAGCCGGGAATCGAACCGCTAATCCTCCGGTTAGGAAACGACTCGCTCTACCTCCTGAGCCACAGCCGCCCCCAATTATCATGAGCTGCAGTAGAATCCAGTTTAAAGAAGGTTTTGTTTTTATCCACTTTGTAGCAGTTTGAAAGAAAAAATTGGCAAAGAAACAATTGGAATAATCAGCACCACGTGGGTTGAGTTACTGGTCTGTACCCAATCTGTTCAGTTAGTTAGAGATTTAGACGCTTTGCTAAATTTGCTGGATTGCTTTATGGCACAAAAGCATAAACGTGCTGCAGTTTATTGAGCATAAATGGAATGACCAACTTGTTTGTGAAAAAGAAAACACAATTACACAGTTTAATGCTATGGAGGATGAACATGCACCAACATGCTCATTTATGTCAAAGGGCAGTTTTTTTGGAAACTTGGGCTCAGCTTTGAGAAAACCTCACAGAATTAGGTGTAAGCTACCAATTGTTTTGCTGTCATTTGTGTGGCATAAAGAGCTGCAACGTGTAGTGTGTTTATTTTATAACGTTGCTTGTGCTGCTGCTTGTGCTGCAATGAGCAATAAGCATCTTTTGTCCTCCCCTTCAGTGCTGAAACAACAAGTGAAGAGGAAAGCTACTTCACACCCAAAGTCACCATGGTAGCGTGGGATCGCCATGACAATACAGTCATCACAGCTGTTAACAACCATCTCCTCAAAGTGTGGAACTCCTACACAGGACAGCTGCTACATATCCTCAGAGTAATTGCACATTGTTCTGTTTCTCTTAGTGAAATATAGAGCAGAGTGGATATCAAAACCACCCAGTTTAGCCTCCACAAATGGACCATTTCATGCCACAGGCTAACCTGAACATTGTTTTTAGGGTCATGAGGCTGAAGTGTTTGTCCTGGAACCACACCCTTTTGACCCCAGGATCATTCTGTCTGCCGGCCACGATGGCAACGTCTTCATATGGGACCTGTTGCGAGGGACAAACACACAGCATTACTTCAACATGGTACAATGACACTTGGCGCTCACAACCGTTCTCCAACATGAACAAACAGTACTCATTTAGAGATGCACCATGATAACACAATATAAAAAAAAAGCAATAAGCACCATGTAAAAACGTATATTATTTTGAGCAGGATCTGAAAGGAGCAAAATCATCCAGGGGGGGGACAACATTTGAGATGTTAAAAACGCTTTCTCCCTGGATAAGAAATTTCTGTACCTGGGCTGATTTTGTGTTTCTCTCATCCAGATTGAAGGCCAGGGTCACGGAGCCGTTTTCGACTGCAAATTTACTCCTGATGGCCAGCGCTTCGCCTGCACAGACTCCCACGGCCATCTCCTCATCTTTGGCTTTGGCAGTTCCAAGCCTTATGAGAAGGCAAGAATTAATTGCATGTGTACATTTCAGTCTTTACACAAACAATTCATCAGTGCAGATACTGGCAATTTAGTGATTATTGTTGATGTTTTAACTTTTTTCTAAGATCACTGTATAGAATGAAAAGGTAATAATAGGCATCCAAAAATGTGTGTGTGCCTGAATAATCCCACACTATATGAATATAACAAAACCAGCACAGTGTCTTATTCCTCGTCTTTCTGCTGGTCTCCACACAGCTTCCAGACCAGGTGTTCTTCCACACAGACTACAGGCCACTGATCAGGGATTCCAACGGCTTTGTGCTGGATGAACAGACACAGCAGGCTCCCCATCTCATGCCCCCGCCCTTCTTGGTGGATGTGGATGGAAACCCCCATCCGCCGAGGTAAACATAAGATGCTTTCAGTTATACAGCATCAGTACATTCACCATCCATTGATTGTTTATTCTCTGTAGACCGTTAGTGCCCTAGCCTGCTACAAAAAACAGGACTAAAGTAGATTAGAGCAGTTAATGCAATGTTTTGACCTTTTTTTTTAACCTGATGTTCAGGTACCAGCGTCTTGTGCCAGGGCGAGAGAACATTGCTGCTGAACATCTGGTTCCCCAGCTGGGATACGTAGCCACCAGTAAGCCCTTAATTCAACTATAATTAGTCTTGTAAAATTTACTCCACTTTCACTGGTTTTCACCAGTCACATTTAAGAACATGATGAACCTTTCCATATGTTTGGCCAACCTCCACCACTGTCCTGTAATGCTTTTGGTCTCCCTGTTAAATGACATCTTTAGGTGATGGTGAGGTGGTGGAGCAGGTTATCAGCCAGCAGACTGCAGAGCATGAGGAGGTTACGGTAAGACGCAACAGCCTTCTGGATGATGCCATCCGACAGCTCCAGGAGCAACAGGACCGCCAGAACCCGCCTGGGGTTGGAGCAGGACCAGAGGGGCAAGCTGAGGCACAGGGCCCGATCTTGGCACCAGCACCACGCACACCACGCAGAGGTATCTGTACCAACCAATATTGTATTGGATTATTTTAACTGCCTTTGATCTGGCAAGCTGTTGGGGCTAGCTAAATATGTAAGCTTTACACAGTGTCTTGACACTCATTTACTCTAAGGTTACTATTTGTTAACTTTCCTTCATTGCAGTGTCTGTGAATGACCGAGCAGATGTACAGTCCTCACCTAATGTGGGTCTGCGTCGCAGTGGACAAGTAGAGGGTGTCCGACAGATGCACCAGAATGCTCCTCGCAGCCAAATGGCCACCGAGAGAGATCTGCAGGCCTGGAGGCGCAGGGTGGTGGTGCCTGAACTGGCCCCCAGCAGCTACAGGTAGAGACATGAGATAGCTTTGTCAGTAAGTGAAGATGTTTCATGACTGGGGGGGAAATATCTGTGATCCCTTTATATTAGATTTTGTTTCTAAAGTCAGTCTTTAGACAAAGGATTCCCTACTCATTATATAATGTCCAACAGAGTTCAACATGCTATATATTCTTGTAAAAAATTACAAAGTTTTTTTTATAAGTTGTTTGATGTTACTCTAGACTGGAGAATATTTTTGCAAGCCTTTTATTTCATGACACATGAAAAGGATGTAAGACAATGTGAACACAGGCTGGTTTTCTTAACGTCGTCAACACTTTGAAGGGTCCAATGTGATTTTTGGACTCTAGTCACAGTAGACATGACTGACATCAACAGAAAAGTGACTATTCATCAAACAACAAAGAGCATTATTTATATACCTAAGGAGATATTACAACATTTCTTTCAGCTGTAAATGTTGTTACTTGCATTTTAAACATGGTGGAAATTGTTTCTCAGGGACCAAGAGGACATTCGAACTACCAGAGGAGATGAAGAGGTGGCTCTGTACAATGCAAAGAAAAGACGTATTATCTACAGCAGCTGTCGGGTAAGTTCCTTTTTCCTTAGCCAGTCGGTAGAAGTCTCAAATGCCAGTTGAAAAATGGGTTGTCAGTAGTCATACAGACTACTGCATTTTGCATTTAACAGCCTATTCAAAAGGCGTAAAAGCTGTGTATTTTCCTTGTGCCTTTTTTGATTTTTATATTTTTTTTATTATGAGATTTAAGCTTTCTTTTTCTATTTCTGTACAAATGTTTGCACTGGTGTTGAGTCAGCCCCATCTGTCCCCACAGGATGATTCAGATGATGAGCCTGCCACTACGAAGCGAGCACACGGCCGCAGTGACATGCTGGAATTCATCGACTTGTCATGTGAAGAGGGAGAAGAGACTGCAAGCTCAGAAGCACACACTGAGGTATTGTATTTTCTACTTTTTGTGACTTTGCAAAAAACGTGTGAATTTACAAATACCTAGTTACC
>NW_018127926.1:2095952-2106357 GCF_001952655.1 Monopterus albus
CAGGACAATGAATTGGATGGCAGTGAACTGGATTCCTCCAATGATGAGGAGTGGAACAGTGATAGCTCAAGGTATAAAGTGTTATAGACAAGAGTCGTGTAATATTGAAGACGAACTGTCATGATTTGTTTGAACTTGTTTAGCGTACCAGATAAAAGGGTTTTCCTTAATCACAGGCTATATGCCTGTGTCTGCCTTCATGTTAAAACTTTGTTACTCCTCTGTGTTGTCTGGTGACACCCCCCACCCATCTGGTACCCTAAGCAGGTTCACAAAAGTTAGTTTAATTGAGTTTGTATTGGCCAGTTTCATCTATGTAACTTGAAATGGTAATCATACATGGTTATTATTGAATAGCCACACATCCAGTGAATACTCGGACTGGACGGCAGATGCTGGTATCAACCTGCAGCCCTCCACCCCCCTGTCGTCACGGAAACGAGCACGGCGCAGGCTCAGCACCTCTGAAGAGGAGGAGGGAGAGAATGAGGAAGAGGAGGAGAAGCAGCACAGTGACGAGGAGGAAAAGCCTGGGAAGAAAAGCAAAGAGAAGACCAAGAAAGCAAAGAACAAGTCACCTAGGGTGAGTTGTTAGAAATGGTGTCCTGATGTGTCACTGTGTGTCTCAGCTGAATAGTCTTTACCTAGACTCTGATTTATAGTGTTTCGGTGAGGAAATACGACGATGAAATTTGTAACAAATGTCTGTTCATATTTACACTTAATGTTTTAAATCTTGGTTCTTTAATCAGCATCCAAAGGTCAGACTGTCCATCAACAGAGAAGTGTCCAATGAGTTCAGACCCCCACTGTGGATCACAGATGTCATTCCCAGGAAGTCTCCTTTTGTTCCACAAATGGGCGATGAGGTACGTACATTAAAAATGAGGAGAGGCACCTTACAGGACAATGAGATTTCTGTAGCTTGTTTGTACAAAAAGAATTTCAAGAACTTATGCTCTTTATGCCACCAAGATCAGTTAATAATTATTGTGAAAAACTTGGTCACAGCCATAGCGGAATGGAGAAAATATAAAAATTGTCTAAAATGATGGATGAGATTAGCCTAAGAAAATTAGAAATCAGCAATATGAATTTTAATACAAATATCATGCTGGTGGTTTAGCAGGACATCACGGTCTTCATCCTGTATCATGTCACATAGGCTGTCACTTAGGATCTAAGGTCAGAATCTCTCTGTGTCTGTCAGGTGATCTACTTTCGGCAGGGACACGAGGCCTATGTTGAGGCAGTGAACCGGAGTGAGCTGTACCCAATCAACTTAGACAAACAGCCCTGGAAGAAAATGGAGCTGCGGGTAAGACTAAGGCAGTTAAGAAGAAAGTGAGATGTTCCCAGTAGAAGAGTTTGGAACAATGTACAGAATCCTGAAAAAGTTTAAGAAGCTTAATATAATCTAGAAAACCCTGCTGCATATTTTCTAGGACCAAGAGTTTGTGAAGATCACTGGGATCAAATATGAAGTCTGCCCTCCAACACTTTGCTGTCTGAAGTTGACTCTTATTGACCACGGCACAGGCAAAATTACAGACAAGTCCTTTTCTGTCAAGTAAGCAGCTCAGTTTCGCCAACTGTCTCCTGAGAAACAGTTCTTAATTTATTAGCAATCCAACATCAAGACGGTATTTTCCCGAGTCTTTTATGAACTAAATGTAAGTATGAAGATGATGATTACAAAATTAGATGCTTAGTATATGGAAATAACTGTCTTTGTTTGAGTGTTGAGTTGCTGTGATGGCAAGGAAAATAAATTCTGCTGACAAAAGTTTGAATTTGAAATGCAGGCAAAATTTCTGGTACTGCATTTTATTTTTATGGATGTTGATTCATCAGTTTGATTGTGTATCAGATTGAAGACTTATTATTGTTTTCTGATTTCACCTGCAGATATCACGACATGCCAGATGTGATTGATTTCCTGGTGCTGAGGCAGAGTTATGACGAGGCACTGCGTCGAAACTGGCAACCAAGTAAGTGAGCACAGTGCTCTTGGTTAGAGATGGGGTTTTTTTTCTTTGTTTTAATGTTGAGCAACATCATCTGTATACCTGTTTCAGCACTTCTAAATGCATACATCCATCCAAAAGCACTGATGGTTTCTAGCAGTGTATTTGCATCAACATGTCACACTGACTAATAAGGAGCCTTATTCCAGTGTGACGATTCTTTTCAGCTGTTGATAAATGAAGTTAGTGTTGTTCGGTTTCTAAGGAATCATCAGTGCAGCCATCTGCATCAGTAGGCACCGGGCATATTTCAGCTGAACTTGGTAATGTTTTCTCTGTTGCAGACGACAGGTTCCGCTCTGTGATAGACGATGCCTGGTGGTTTGGGACCATTGTCTGTCAGGAGCCCTACCAGCCAGAATACCCAGACAGTCTCTTCCAGTGCTTCAAAGTCAAGTGAGGAAAAATGCATGCATTCAGGACAGAACAAGACTTGACAGTGGAGTTATGGCGTCAACACCAGTACAAATTATATGCTAGTTTCTATGGCATACTATTCACTATTTGAAGCAAAGCTTGGAAACTGTCTGCCTTTCCAAACAGCAGTGTGTGAAGTGAAAATTGTGGCTGGCTTTTGGATTATCTGTCTATTTTTTATCGCTGATGGTGGCGAGGAGTAAATACAAATCCAGCATTTTCTGTCCTGTATTTGACATTAGATGTCACACTTTTTTTCTTTTTTTTTTTTTTTTTTTTTTTTTTTTTGCTGTTGTATATTAAATATACCTTTTACACTCTACAGTATATTCTGTTGGTCTGTCCAGATTAGTTTGTCCCCCTAGTGGTTACTAATAGGCAATACATTGCGTGTTCTTGTAATGACATTAACACATTTAATTGTAGTTTTTAAAATTAAACAAAACAAAAACATGTTTTTTTTATGACAGTATCATATTTTTCACTTGTAATCTTTTTTTTTTTTTATATAACAGGCAGTCCTTAGTTTTGTTGAAGTATAATAGTTGACTTTGGCAACACTTGTTTTTGGTTTTTCACCAGGTGGGACAATGGGGAAATTGAGAAACTAAGTCCTTGGGATGTGGAGCCTATTCCAGATGATGGTAATTGGGAAGTTTTACTTATGGCAACATCAACCTCACAGTACTGGGGTGCGTTAACAAAGCAGGGTTAAGTAGGTTTGTATATTAAACAAGTCTGCCTCTGCTGTGCAGCCCAGCAGCCGGAGACAGAAGGAGGTGGCATTTCTGTGACAGCAGAGGAAATGAGTGAGCTGATGTACAAGCCTCTGCCAGGAGAGTGGGGGGAGAGGAGCAGGGACGAAGAGTGCGAGCGCATCATTGCTGGCATCAACCAGCTCATCACTGTCGGTGTGTACACAGACATCCATTACCTTCCCTCTTTCTTTTATGTGTGGTCACGCTGTGCTACTCACATCAGGGTACCTGTGGGTTCATATAATTGTGAAAAAAAGTCTTCTAACCCACCTTACATTGTGTCCTGCTACAGAGATTGCCGCTCCCTTCTCTGGCCCTGTGGACCTGGGCCAGTATCCCACCTACTGCACTGTAATTGCCTACCCCACTGACCTGGGCACCATCAGACTGCGACTCATGCACAGATTCTACAGGTCAAACCTACCATTCTTTCTTCCACCTAGTTGAAACTGCTGGTCAGAATTAATTTGTGTAGTTATTTGTACTATTGACTGGTCTGTTGATCTGTCCTTGTGTTGTCGTTTGCCTCCTGGAATTCTTATAAACTTGCATCTTGTACAAAGCTGTATATTTACTCAGCCTTTAATGATCCACAGACGACTTTCAGCATTAATTTGGGATGCCAGGTACATTGCCCATAACGCCCACACTTTCAATGAGCCAAGGAGCAAGATAGCCCACTCTGCAAAAATCATCACAAATGTCCTGCAGAAATTTGTCAAGTAAGTTCTGTTTGTAGTTTATCTAGACTAGTGTCCCCCCCCCCCAAAAAAAACTAACAAAATGATTACCTTAACGACCCCCCCCAAAAAAAACTTACAAAATGCATCGCATAATGATTAAATTGTCATCCAAGAATCAGTCTGTAAGAGAAAATAGTTTTTGAACATGTCTATCAAATAAAGGCATAAACATCTATAGAATATATGATGATACCCAAAGTTCTAGCACAGTAAGATTTAAAGAAATGGCATAAAAGCTTAAAGTTGTAATATTTTCCTTGTTTTCTCAGTAAACCAAGTTGTACAGATATTATGGAGATTTACAATGCTGTTGAAGAGATGGATGATGATGAAGAGGTAAGTCTAGATAAATAGCTTTAATGCTTAATATAGTAACATTCATTTTATATACCATATGTATCACATATTGGTCAAATGATTATGTTAGTCAAATGTTTAATTAATTAACTAATTAGCTTAGCAAGTAAATACAGATAGGAATACATAAAAAGTATTTGAAGACATTTAGTCTGCACTGTGATTTGTTTTTCACTGGGTGATTTAGAAGAAATGATTTAGGAGACTGTGATTGCTCACAAGCAGTTATAATTGATTGTTAGGGTGGCTGTTTTCCATTTATGAATGACCCCTCAGCAGTAGAAAATTAACATATAATTTCACTGATTGAAGTCTAGTAATTGATTTGTTTATTGCCTCCAGGATGAGGATACAGAAGCACCAGGAACCTCCTCTGGACACCGACTGCGCCAGGTAAATGAATAAAAACATACTACATCTCGTTACTGTTGCCCTAAAATGTGATTGTCTGGATTAGGAATTCAAGATGAGTGCTTGGTGATAGATTCACTGTTAATGAGTCAGTAGCAGCAGATAGCACGCGCGTTGCACATCATGACTGTCTCCCCTTTTCCTTTCCTGATACTTGCAGCACTCTGTAGAGGTGCTGCCTGACAGAGACGCCTGGAAGGAACAGTGCAAGAATCTGCTCAACTACATATTTGACTGTGAGGACTCAGAGCCGTTCAGACAACCTGTGGATCCTCAGAACTATCCAGTAAGCTAACACAGCGCACTGAGGTCATGCAATTCACTAAGCAGGTTACAATTTGTCTTCCTTGTGTTCCTGTGTTTTGGCAAAGGTGAAGTCTAAATCGTGTTTTGTGTGCACGTCCAGGACTACCATGATATCATTGATACGCCAATGGACTTTGGCACCATAAAAAGCACCCTGGAGGAAGACCATTATGAAAACCCTGTAGAGCTTTGCAAAGATACCCGACTAATATTTGCCAATGCTAAAGCCTACACGCCTAATAAACGATCAAAGGTAGGGGAGTAATTCAGGTCTGTGAAAGAATGTGATGTTTGGAGTTTCTCATGGTTTGGAGGTGATTTGCACTTTGACGTCACAGTTTTTGACTGATTTTGTATTTCTTTTCTGTTCTTTCACAGATTTACAGTATGACCTTGAGACTTTCAGCCTTTTTCGAGGAGCACATCAGAACAGTCATATCTGAGTACAAAACTGCTGTCAAGAGCAGCGATAGGCTGCGTCGCAGTCAGAGGTTCCGTAAGAAAATGCAGCAGCAGGATCAGCCCACCACCACAACAAGGTCAGTTTGAGGTCTGCCTCTCCTCAGGTCACCTGCTTAACAGTGGAGTAGATCAGTGGGCACACCATGTACACCCTACATAAGGTCATGGATTAAAATCTGGTTTAGGTATTTGGTTGAAATTGATCTCTCTCCATTGTAAATTAATTTAATACTGACCTGATTTTATTCTTGACTGTTTGATGGTTAGGTTTTAGGCATCATATAATTTCCCATGCCACTGTCTGATGAAAAGTTGCACTCTGCTTTTCTCAAGTCATAAGAAGCCTGCAGTCAAAACTCAGGAAAAAGTGGAGTCGACATCAGTGACCAAATCTACCTCAGCCAAAGTGTCTGTTCCTGAAAGAGCCAGGAGGAGTCGAAGCAGCAGCTCAGGTCACAGCTCCTCGGAGGACGACTCCAGCTCCAAGGCAGCTTCATCCACATCAGGTACACACTTTGCCTACTGATGATAAATAGGTTATTTACTTATAGTAAATTAAAGTAAAATAATTTGTTGTATTGAAATGCGTTAATTGATTTATTCCAGCTCAGATTAAGCATTGCTGTCCAGTTGGACCTAAACATGGCACATTAACCTCATTTGGTCTATCACATCACTTTGCTTACAGCAGTCCTCCTATTCATGGAAATGGATACTTCCCTTTGAATTATCCTAAAAAAAAAGTTGGAGAACTGACAGCTACAGTTTGAAGATGCTTAATTCATTAATTTAAATCTTGACGTGATCCAACATTTTTCCACTTCAGAGTCTGACAGTGAGAGTGAACTGAGTGAGTCGGAGGAGGACGGAAAACGTCCAGGTTCCTCAAGGCACCATCAACGCAGACAGAAAGCAAGAGTTACAAGAAGCAACTGTGCCAAACAGACGAAAAAAGGTCCGAAATTAGTTTTCTTCAAGCTAAAATCCAGTTTTCAAATATCATCGCTTGTATTTAGAGGACAAAAAAAACTGAAGATTATATGTCACATTTGGAAATTGTGTATTTTAAAAAAATGTCGTCACTGGAACTGTTACTGCCACCAGTTGCAGAGAGTGATAGCGAAGAGGAGGAAGATGATGAAGAGGAGGAGGAGGAGGAGGACTTCAGTGAAGGTGAAGGTGGAGAGGTGTCTTCTCAGTCTTCAGGTCGTCGCTACCCCAGCAGGAGGCAAAATAGCAGAAGTATGCGGCTGACCAGAAACAGCGCTGCCACAGACAGGAAACGAACAGGTGAACATTGACAATGGTCTTCAACCTCAGGCCTAAAAAAAAATTACAGAATTCAGCAGCTAGTAAATTAACCATCCTTCTGCATGGTTTGTTTTTAGAGGGCAGGGTGGAGATGAACGGTCACAGCAGCAGGTTGTCTCGCAGGGAGAGGCGTCACCACCGGGACTCTGACAGAGCCACATCTCAGGGCTCGGACAGGGAGGAAGAGAAAATCACGGTTCGCAGGTCACTCAAGAGAAAGACGGCGAGGGCAGCTGTGAATAGGATCAAACTTCTTGAAGCATTAGATGAAAACTATGAGGAGGAGGAGGAGGAGGAGCGAAGGAGGAGCAGTAGCTGCCTCCGCCACACAACCCGGGCAAGCAAACGCAGTGCTGTGATCCAGAGCAGCTCAGACTCAGATGGAGAGCCATCACCACGGAGTAGGCAGTGCTTTTAAAAAAATGTTTTAAATGTTTGGTTGTTTTTTTTCTCGATTTTAGTTTAAACAAAAAGACAGAAAAATACAGATCTTGCTAATGTAAAGTGTCTTTTCACTTTAAGATGTATGTAAAAAGTGCATTTTTATGTTTTAGGTAGTTTACAGGATAGATTTGTGCTCAGGTCTTTTTTTTTTTTTTTTCCTCCTAGATTCTCAGAATTCAAAAGAATCAGATGGTGAATCAAAGGACGAAGAGGATGGCAGTGGCAGTGATGCTTCAGCCTCCTCCCAGAATCAGCAGAATGGAGACACAAGGTCCAACAAACAGAGGAAATCAAGACAAGCTGCTAAGACTAAAGGAAAAGGTGAGTGTTGTCCTCATCAGTCAGTTTAATGTTTTTGATCTCCTGCTGTTTTGTTGCTTGGAACTGTAATGAAAGTTTCTCTAATCAGCTTTTTTCCTTTTTTCTCTGTACCAGATGCTTTGGCCCATGTGAATGGACATGGTGCAAAACATAAGTCTGACAGCAACTCGGAGCAAGAGGAACTTGCAGAGGAGAGTTCTGGTGAAGAGGAAAAACGGGCAGCTGTGTCTCAGAAGCCCTCTAGAAGCACAGCAACCATTCAGGCCAGGAAAAAGAGGATTGCAAGTGTGGAAGATGGGGAGGAGGTTGAGGACACTGAACGCAGGACCACTCGACGCAAACCTCCTGTTAACTCGTATGAAGAGAACAAAGATCACGCTTCGCAGAAACGCCCACACCAAAACGGTAGAAATATGGAGGAAGTAATCCACGTGGATGTTAAGAGAAAGAGTAAACTTTCAACATCAAAAAGCCAAGATAAACAAAAATCTGCCTCAGCTAATAAAGTAGATGGTGCAGAATCAGAGGAACTCGGCGAACCTCCAAAGAGATCTGGCCTGCGCACAAGAAGGCTAAAAGAAGATGAAGACCATGAAGCAGAAAGCAGTCACACCAGTGAAGAATCTGAGGTTGAATCTAAGACAAAGAGGTCAACACGAAACAAGGGCAAATCTAAACAGCCTTGTGGTGACACTTCAGCCTCAGAGAGTTCAGAGGAGGAATACAAACCCAAGAGGAAATTGAGGAGAAAACGCTCCACTGGCTCATCGAACGAAGAGTCAGATAATTCAGATAACACGTCAAACAGACGGTTTAATCCCCAAACCCTTCCAAAAAAGAAATACATCAGTGACAACTCTCTTTCTGAGGAAGATTCTCCTTCTGTAAGCCAGGGTAGACAGAGGAATGGTAACAAAACAGCCACAACTTCCAGGGAAGACAGGTATAACAAGAGGGGGGCCAACAGAACCTCTCACAGGGAAACCAGGAATCAGCTGTCTTCCAAGAGAAAACGTATTTACACATCAGACTCTGAAGATGGAGAGGAGGACAGAGAGCCAGTGCCCAAGAACAATAAAAGTAGCAGGTCAGTCTCCTCAAAGCGTCCGAAAAGGGAATCCCCCCAACAAGTTGGTAACAGCAACGAGGACGACACCTCTTCACAGTCTGAATCTGAAAGCGAGCATTCATCTTCAGCCTCTGAAAACTCATTTGCCAGTTCAGGGTCCCACAGCAGTCCAAAGAGGAGGTGCCACGGACGGTCTGGGATTGGTGAAAGGACTGCGGGCCGCCAGCTAAGGCAGCGCCCTCAGCGGGCTGCCTCCGAAGAGGAGGAGGAGGAGTATAGCGACATGTTGTACACCAAACGGCATCGAAAGACGCGTGTGAACACCCGGAACCGGGGGAAGCGAACGGTAAACTATCACGACAGCGAAGGAAGTACATAGTTGCTAGAGGAAAGGCAGAGACAGAAATTAACTGGAGACCCTAAAGACACTTAATGGCCACGTTATGGTAGTAGCACTGGACTCCTTGAGAGGAAACGCTGTGAATCACTTTCATTCAGGGATATTTATATTTTCTATGAAAAAAAAAAAACAAGTTTATAAATGTAATACAAATTCAAGCATTTGAACTGCTGGTTTTCACAAGGATACAAGAGCAAAAGACCACCTCCCATACTGCTTGTTGTGATTTGGCCAGCAGAATAACCATTCTGGGGAATCTTTTCAGCTTGGGTGCTATCTAATATACCTCTGTTTAATCAAGCATATTGCTGGCTTGCACTAAAATACACTGTAATGAGGTATTTCATACACTAGTTTTGCATTAGAAACTCAGGGGTCAGCTAAGTTTACTGTAGTCTCAGAGATGCAGTTGTCTTTTGAGCTAAGTAAGGACAAGAAACAATTCCAGGTTGGCAGATGTCCGAGCACACTCACTGGGGCAAAAGGAATCCACGCTCAGACTTTTGACTACAGCACTCCTTTGTAAATCCACACACTTAATTCTTGACTGTATTATGAGTTATGAGCCAAATGAATGAAATATGAATTTCCCCATACCATTTCATTATTTGAAGAGTTTTGTGTTTTATTCTAGTGAATAGATGTAAATATGTGGTTGAGAATGACATTGCCTGAAAGGTTTGGCAGTCCGTTAGTAGCAAAGTGTTTTTTTTTTTTTATCATTTAACTGCATTGTCTTGCCATTTGTCACAAATTGGTACCTTTTTGCCAAGTACAAGTAACCAAAAGTACTTTTTGCAAAATACCTTGATTTCTCATATTGGGAAGACCAGTTATTGTTGTTCTGTGTTGCCTACTTTCAGTATTATTATTTTTCAGAGTTGACTTTAAACATTTTGCCAGTCACATGGTTTAGTTTTGTTTATGGGGTGGTTTCTAAATACAGTCGCTTTATGACATTTTGCTTAATGTTTTTCTTACTACACATTTAATAAACAGATTTCACAGGTAAAACTTAATGCAGTGTGGTTGTGGAGTGCGATTAATGAGTTCATCCTCCTTACTAATAAAGACAACCTTTTCAAGGTGTTCTATGTGTTGCACTTGATCTTATCCGTTGATGACATGAATATGCATAAATTTATAATTTGATTTGATTTATTTATTCTTTCAAGCATATAAAACAGTTGATATAACACACATTTTTACACACAATCCAATATCAATTTGCTTATACCTAGTACATGCTTGAATGGAGTAGGAAGAAGTCAGACTTATCCAGTCCTACCCCATGACATCATCTTACCATCATTGGTTTGCAAGCAATAAATGATTCACTTCTATTCTCTTCTACACCACCGATACTAAAAAAGAATATA
>NW_018127926.1:2107051-2161759 GCF_001952655.1 Monopterus albus
TCAAGTTCCTGTGTAACCCATCCAGATAGTTGCTGTAGGTTTTCACCCGATGCCCATATGGTAGTGTCATCAGCAAATAAAACCACTTTCACTAAATCAGAAACCTTGCATATATCATTAATGTATAATATAAATAATTTAGGTCCCAAAACAGAACCCTGAGGCACTCCACATACAATGTCCAGCTCACTCGATTGGTATTCACCCAACTTCACAAATTGACGCCTCTGTGTCAAGTAACTTCTGATCCAGTTCAAAACCAATCCCCTGATCCCATATTTTTCTAACTTATCCATTAATAACTCATGATTGATTGTGTCAAATGCCTTTTTTAGGTCAATAAATATTCCCATCGTGTATTTCCTCTCATCCATAGCACTTGTTATGTCCTCCATTAGCTCACTAATGGCCAGGGATGTCGATCGGTTCGACCTAAAACCATATTGGCAATCAGAGAGGATAGGTAACTCAATAAAGGACATACTTAAAATGTATGTAGGCAGTTTCTACAGTGCAGTTTTATCAGCTGTGGAAATTGTGCCATTATTTTGTAATGCTTGACATAACGTGTGACGCCCTTGCATACAATCTGGCGGTGCGTGAACGCTCATTCCCCAATCCCCTGGGTTGGAGACAGACCCCAAACGGTTTTGGCAGAGCCTTAATAGGGTTAATCCACTCTAGATTTTGGTGGCATTGAGCTGCTTTTATTGTGAAAATGTTTCAAAAATATGCCCAACCTCCCTTCTGTTCGACGTCATTACGTCGATTTACGTTAGCTTTCCACACTTTCGAGAGATTTAAGATGTATCTTAACGCTTTTTAATTAGCTACTGAAGTTTTGGAGCATTAGAGAAATTCCGTCATAATCGGAATGTTATTCTGTTTATATGTTATGATGGTGATTTTATTTTTTCATTTGTTGTTTATATATGTTCCTGTTCACGAAAATACCAGCTGCAAATGTAATGCAGCTTTGCTTAGATAGACAGGAGCTCTGGAGCTTACATGTGGAATTGAATTGCAGTTATTGGACTGACCGGTACACCTCATTCATCACAAAGCAACAGTTATCCCATATTTTTCCAGAAGAAATGTTTAGAAAATATTAGCGTTATTTGCATTTCTAGCTTTGTAAACAGGCTAACGCTAATATTGAAGCTAAGGTTTAGCATGCCCTTTGTCAGCACTACAAGCTTCAGTAGACAGCAGGACGTACAGCAGATTTAGTACAAAATGTCTGCGTGGAAAAAGCTGCTTTACTTTGTAACGCACAGCAGCCCGTGGACGCATTTTCGGAGAAACGTCACAACATGGTCACCTGTAGGAGCTGCTTTCAATGCCAAACCTCACAGGAGGCTGGAGCTGTTCGAGAAAAACGTGGTTCGTATTTGTCCTAAATGTTTCTGTTTAGCTACAGCACTGCTGTACGAATACACACATACTCTGTGAAGTAATGTCGCACAAGTCGCATCACTTCGTGATAAACATATCATGATATCCCCAACTTGTGTTATTTCTGGTTGCAGGGTTTGTTTGGAGTGTCAGAGCTGAGCTGTCCTGCAGGCTTCCAGGTAGCCACAAAGGCAGCTCTCAGGAACACCGAGTTCCTGGTGGACAAAGCTTGTTCTTGTCCTCCAGGGGTTGAGACAGTCGAGGCTTTTGACCAGCTCTCAGATGGCTTATGTAAAGTGGCTGATCTGGTGAGTTTAATACCCAAAATCAAAACCTTTGAACAGCAACTGGCTAAGAATGTAGCCACACTGTCATAGTTTTATGGACATTATACATGCCAAGCTACCCAGCTGATATTTAGGAAGTTCTTTTCCTGTCGTTATCCATCTAAATGATTCAACTACCAAATATAGGAGCCTGTTAAAACTCAAACATGGTGTTTTTGTTTTGTATTTTCCCCCTATTGTGGAATTAATTATGGGAGTAATATTCTTGTCCTTGACTTCTTGATCTCTCTCAAATACTGTATCTTGTCTTGTTCTTTGGTATTTTGATTTGTTCTCAGGGATTAATTGTGGGAGGATCATTCTTGTGCTTGATTGGCTCTCAAATACTTTGGAATTTGTTTCTCAAGATAATGTGTGTGGTGTTTGTTCTTGTTTTATTGCTGCTGGAACACAGGAATTTTCCCACTGTGGGATCAATAAAGTCCTACCTACCTACCTTTCTTTTTATACGGGGGCACAGCCGATCATTAAAAGGGGTCTAACAATGATTATAACTATGACTCACATATCATGTACTTATCTTGTAATATGTTACATGGAAAGTAATCCTGGGAAGTTGCACTTGGTAACCTTGTCATAATTATATAGAGCTATGGGTGTTATATAATTATTCTCCCCATATCCAGGCAGACTTTGTAAAAGTAGCTCATCCAGATCCAGCATTTCGTGAGGCTGCAGAGAAGACCTGCATAGAGATTGGCACAGTTGTGGAGAAGTAAGTGGCAAGATAATGATCTCACCTATACAAATGTCGCTCATACTGTCTTTATTCTGTTTACAACTGTAAGATAATGCGATAAAAGACATTTTTCTGCAAGCTTTAGTTGAGACAGATCTTGAAAGCTGCTCAGGTTTGTTGACTATGTTTCAGGTTGAACACTAATGTTGAGTTATGCAAGAGCCTAAAGACATTGCTGGAGAACCCGGACACTGTGGCTCAGCTGGACCCTGACACAAGGTAATTTTACTATTACCTTATTTAGTCTGTGCCTCTGCTGAAAGCTCTGTAGAAGATGTTGAGAACATTGTGGATAAAGTACTTAGTAATCTCTTTTCATAATTGTTTTTATATCTAATGATGACAGCATGTCCAGTTAAGTTTAAAGTGCCCATAACATGCTCATTTTGCTCATTTCCACCCATTTAATCTTGGGTACCTCTAGATTAGCTTGGCACCCATCATAACTCCAAATAGTCTGTAAATATTTCAGAATCAGAGAGCCTCTTTCTAAAAACGAGAGGATAGTTCTCTGTTGCTGATGTTGTGTCGCAAGTAGACAGCACAATGAACTGCAACAGCATGAATTTCCCCTCTGTAGATATGTAAACAACAGTATATGTACAAATGAAAAGAGATTTGTAACACTCTAAACAAAGTGGGTAGTTGAGAAACCCCATATTTTAACTGGCATAATGCAGCCATAGTAACTTCTCCAGTAGTAACAGGTAGCATAGCTCTAAAAATAACATCATGGACCATTAATCCGCTCGTTAACCAGCTACACATCTCATGCAGCAGACACACTGGCCTCAAGCAGTCCAAAACAAACAGGTGATGTGCTCCGGAGGAATCCACAGAGTTTGTAGGATGTGTATAAGCCGAGTTGCTTCTGCATAGAAATACTAGAACATACGTACACTGCATTTTTTTTTTTAGCTTTAGGTGACGTCTAAGATGATAATTCACCATTGTAACATTGTAGATAAGTCAAAAAACAAGGCCACAGGCTCTTTAAATATTTTTTGATGTTTTTCTATCTAGGAGAGTGGCAGAATTGTTCTTGTTCGACTTTGAGATCAGTGGAATTCATCTGGATGACAAACTGGTGAGTGAATCAGCTTCACAGCAAACACATGTATGTGGGAAATAGATATCAGTGATACATAAAGACAACATTATATAGCACATCCCCTCCTGCATAGTGTAATATATTAATTTTATTTTCCTTAAATGCTCTTGTCACATGCAGAGGAAGGAGGCTGTTGCCTTGCATGTGAAGCTGTTGGATCTCAACAGTGAGTTTCTGGTCGGCTCTAACACGCCAAACAGAATTGCAAGGTCTGCAATTCCTGAACATCTGCACCCGCACTTTGAAAATGACGGAAGCTTCATTCAAATTGGAGGATTGCATGCAGATTCCCCCCATGACCTGGTATTTATTTAGTCTGGGCTGCTGGAATATTTCTGTCATCTTTCAGCAGGTAGCGCCTTTGCCATATACACTAACACATGACAGGACTGAATGTAAGAGTACACACAAGTTGAAGTTATTGGTAGACTGGTGGATTCTCTTTAAGAATTTATGAGAGCATTTTTATTTATGACTTATTGGCTCCAGCCCCCTGTAAACATGTAATTCTGGTATCGGTCACTACAGAAGTACTCTGTTTTATACTTCTTTTACATTCTGATTGTTAAATTATACAGGTTTAAGAACATATGTTATTTTGACTGATTTATATTTATCACCAGCAGGATTATCAGTAGTGCATCTCAAATGTACCTTTGTCCTATCATTCTCCTTTAGGTGCGAGAGATTGCCTACAGGATTTATCTCTATCCCAGTGCAGATCTGATAACATGTCTGGAGGAGCTGCTGAAATGCAGATTCCAACTGGCCAAACTGGTGGGCTACCAGTCCTATGGACATAGAGCCTTGAAGGGCACAATGGCGAAAAATCCAGGTTAACGCTTTGCAACTTCAATGTAGCTACCATTAGTCAGCGCTTTAACTCCGTTTGTTGTCAGTTGTGTGAAAAGATGAATTTTAATTCATGTTTAATTAGCTGTATAGTATGTAACAATTGGTAAAAACCTGAAAAGGCACCCTATTGTTTTAATTTTACAGGTTCATTATGAGGTACAGAAATCATTTTTCTAAGCTGCCCTTTCTGCACTGTTGGTAGTTTGGTGTTAGAAAGTTTTACATGTTGCAACTTTATTGTCTTTTGCAGAGACGGTGATGAGCTTTCTTCAGTTGTTAACAGACAAGCTGTCAGACAGGTACAGAGTCCTCTTTACAGTTTGTGTCAATCATGCACAAAACCAATATTCAGTTTGGCAGTCTGTTTGTTGTCATGACCTGGTGTTTGTTTTATATGGTATTCAAAGACTGTTGCTTCATTAAATATTGTATTAAACCAGTAATTTATAGTTAACTGTAAGGTAGTGGGTCATACATACTATGTGATGACCAGGAGTCCATGGTTACTGAAATGAGCGATCCACATATTCATTTATTTTCATGGCTGTTTATTTGATTAGTTCTTGCCACATTGAGATGCCTCAGGCCTGTTGATCTTTTTCTTTCTTTTTTAATGTAAGTATGTGCTGCATGCTTGTGGTTCCTCACACAGTCCAAACCTATGTAAGTCTGGTGGTCCTGGTACTTGAAATTACCCACAGGCGTAAAGGTGAACCTAGAGCGTGCCATGGGGAAGACATTTTTTGTAGTCCAACCTGGACGTTAGCATCATGCTGGTTCCCTCAACAAAAAGCCAATGGGATTTTGGATTATTGTGGAAAATAAGCTCTGTGACAAACTATGGTTTATGACACTTGCACGTTTTGTTCAGCAAGATAATCTTCACCAGTGAACGCTGCTTTATGATTTTTGAAGCCCAAATTCAATCGTCAGACGTAAAAAGCTGTTCTTAGGCTATAAACTAACTACACCACAACCCCACGACTTCAACGTCACCACCACGGCTTCCAACATGTAATTTGATCTAGCTAGTGATCACGGCCATGTCAGTTAGATTAGTTTGCAAATGCACAAGTTTAAACATAAAGAGACTGTAAATGTGGACTAGTGAGTAGCTGAGTCTCCGTGTTTTGCACGATGACCTTTTTTTTTATCGGCGTATTTTATTTTGTGGAACAAAACATGAAAATATATTGGCCTTGTGTTAAACACAGATTGCAGGGTGAGGGAATCAGAAATGCAAAAATGCTGACTCAGTTCTGGGTCATAGGAGACACTGCTATGGAAACTCTAATAGCCTGGCAGGTTGTCCAGTTTGATTTCCTTACCATTAGCCAAATGCATGCTGGGATTGGTCCTGCATAGCCCCCCCTTCCCCGCCCATAACACTGAGTAGAGTCAATTAACTTATAACTTGCTTTTGTGTTTTTCATTTTATCGCATAGAACAGCCAAAGACTTTAAAATGATGAAGTACATGAAGAAGAAACTGAGCCCTCGTAATTCTGTGAGTGACCTTTTTTAATTTATTATTTGTTTGTTCACATATTCTTTACATACAAGGATGTTTTCATAGTGTATCCTGATACTTGGTAATACTACACTCTCAGTCAATATGTAATCAGTATTAATTTCTTAAAGGTTTAGTGTGATGTTAGTGTTAACAGAACATATATATCAAAATAAATCATGACTTAATTTGATTGCTTCCACATGTAATTAAAATACTGTTGATGTTGTTTTATAGGAGCTCATGCCATGGGACCATCCGTTCCTCAGTGGCGTCTTGCGTGCTGAAAGGTGATCGTTTGCCTTTATTTGAAACTTATTTTTCAGCCTGCTGTCATTTGATCTACATTTTTATGATGGTTTTAGATGTTTGCAACTTCATACTCCAGCACGGTGCAGGGTGTTATTGGCTCCCAGGTGTCGTATGTTACAAAAGGTGTTAAGGGAGAAGCTTGGGAGTTATTAGGCTGTTCTCCTGTTGCTCTGTTTCAGGGCAGTCTGGCATTATAGTCAACTTCCCTTGTTTTCAGTCAGTTTTCTTTTTTAAGTGGTGGCATTTTAGGGCGATTTTGTTTAACCCAGCAACCCCAGAGTGTGTTAGGCTCAGCGTTGCCATTGACTTCCAGAGCACTTTTGCAGCTTCTTAAACATTTAACTGCTACATACGACAACATTATTATGGTAAAATAGTTCCTACAAACAGAAGGACTACAGGTTTTTGCTCATCTGTTGTGTTGTTGAGGTGGCCTTCTTGCTCTTCACTTTATCTGACCTGTTGGCAGTAACTGCTTTATATCATTCATATGGGATTGAACCTTTTCCCTCCTTCAAATCTGACGAGTCTTGTTCTGTGTAGTAGTTGCAGTGATAGTAATTAGTGACAAATAGTTTAAAATTGCATGTAAATCTTTTTTTTTTTTTACATGAAATTTGTATAATCTAAAATATAATTTAACACCACTAGGACAGTGTCAACAAATATTTGCACATCTGTCAGACTGAGATTCTTTTAAACTTGACTTATGCACGAGATTATTATTCATCAGCAAACTGAACAATTAATTTGAGTGAGTTTATAGGCTTGTGTGGCGTAAATGTTTACATCCACAGTGAGTGACTGTAGCATTGAAACAGTCAATTAACTGAGTAGCTGATCAACGGTAAACTAATCAATAACAAATGTAACTTTGAGTAATTTAATATTACAATGATGCCAAATATTCACAACTTCAAATGAGAGGAGTTGCTGCTTTTTCTGTTTTATTACTTTAACAGACAATATATTGGATATTTGATTTTCTGATTTCTCTCCTGACACGAGGACAAGTAATTGAAGATATCTGGAAAATGTGTTTGTTTTTTACTTTTCTCACATGTGTAGGACTTAACGAAATCAACAGATTATTCATTTAAAAATGTTGCAGCACTTGCCAGCAGTTTAGAGTGGGTTTGAACTTAATAGATATGCTGTTAGTTGTATCCACTGGAAGGATGGGGAGCCGTATGTAACTGAGGTCCCTGGCCTAACAAGAACCAGGGACGTTGTGGTCTGTGGTCTGTGCCTCAGCCCTGAGGCCACTAGTGCATCCTGCTACTGAAATGTGTTTCTCATTTCAAACTCATGTGAGCAGTGATCTTAAAAATTCAAACTCCCGTAATCCAAGTTGCTGTGAGGCCCAATGAGCGTCTCCAGCTTTTTACAGAGATCTGTTCATAATGAATTGCGCATTTCCTTCCCAGAACTGACTACCAACTAGCAGCGCCACAGGTCTGATGAAATCTTTATTGCAGACATTATCGACCCCCCTGTGTCCTTTGAATTTCAGTGGCCACCAAAACTGTGTGCATGTGTTGGTGACTGTTCCCAGGGTTTTCTGAGGGGGGATGGATCTGTTAGTGTGTCCTCCTTCGTGTCAAGCTGCCGCTGCTTCAGCAGTCCTCTCGTGTTTGTGATTTTGGGTTGTGCTACTTGGCAAGAGATCTTTTAAAGAATTTTAGTATCCAGTCTGATTACATTAAAAAAGTGGTTTCCCCAGAGCCGCTGCTGTTCTGTATTACACCTAAGTGTGCACACACAAATCCACGGGCAGTTAATCTCTGTCACTGGGTACCCTCCCTACGAGTCACAAGCTCATGCTTTTTTCTCTGTCACCCGCTCACTTTACCACTTCTTTTTCATTAGTAACCTTTTTGCATTGGAGTGTTCAAAGCATATAGAAATGAAGTGTGTGTGTGAGATGAATAGTGTTCAGAACACGCTAAATGTGATGTTAAAGCTATACAATCAGTTTGGTTGTATTAATCTAAAGTGCCTATAGCAACATGAGTGCATTCATTTTAAGCACAGTCCCTCAGGACAGGCCCCCCCCCCTCAGAGCTCTGGCAGTTTTGTGGCTTTGTTGTTCAGTACTAGTTGAAAGCACACGTGTAATGGTCAGAGGACTTGTAGCCAGACTGTTCAGTAGCCTGCAACTTAACATGTGCAGGACTAATGTGTGATTGAAGCAGGGCGGTCACTGTTGGTCTTTCTTTATCTGGAGTTTAAAATGGGTTGAGTGTGCATTAGGTCTGCAACAAGCAGGGCCTTTAGGATCATTTCATTTTGTCTGGTTGTGTTTAAAAGAGTTTGTTTCCTCAGTAAACTTGAAAACACATTTCTCATGGCACATTTTTCATTACTTGTAGCAGTTGAGTTCTATTTGTACAGGTAATATAAAACAGAACACTTGAAAAGATTTAAGATTGTGCTGAAATGCTACTAACAAGCATGACTTGCAATAGCTAGAAAAGATGCTAGAGAAAACAAGTACTTCAACTCGTCAAATAAGCTCAAAGCCTAAATGTAAAAGTTGCATGTCATAGTACTTATTATTGAGATCTACAGTCTAACATCTTGGATGATTCACATGGTTTGTGTCTCTGATGTTTTATGTGTGGATTACTACATTTGACTGGAAAAATGTAATATTTCAAATCTGTTGAACACGCGTGTAGATAAAAGTACAAGATGTGTAGTTATACAGGAAGTGGTACGTTTAAATCACAGAAACAACTGTTTTTGCAACTTTAAATACAAAGTCAGTGCCCTCTGTCTTTAGGATGATGACTGAAGATTCAAAGTGGCTGCTCCTTTGATTTCTGTATTTTGGCTTATGTTGTTGTCAGGTACAACATAGAGCCCAGTCTGTACAGTCCCTACCTGTCTCTGGGTGCCTGTATGGAAGGTTTGAACAACCTCTTCTCTCAGCTGTATGGTGTCTCCCTCATGTCTGAATATCCCAGTGCTGGAGAGGTGTGGAGCGAGGATGTCCGCAAACTGGTAAATGTTACTGGTAGTGGAAAATGTCTGCTATTGCTAGTTGACCCTCTGTGCTAACAAGGTCTAACGGGGGGGCATTCTGATATGTGTTATAATTTGATTTATGTTGTTTCTTAAAGTCTGTTTTATGCCATACATTAAGTCAAAGATAGTTTTTAAAGTTCACTTTTAAGATCTTGGATATGTGCCTGTGTGTGTGTTTCTAGGCTGTGGTTCATGAGAGAGAGGGATTACTGGGATACATCTACTGTGACTTTTTCCACCGGCCAGATAAACCTCATCAGGTGTGCATACATGACACTCACAGGTTCATAAGAGTTTCTGCTCTGAAAATGGGGCTCCCCATATTTTAAGGCAACTTGTTTTTTGCATTTCTCATTTCATCTGCACTTTTTTTTTTGTGGCCGACGCACAACCAGTGTTGTAGTCGAGTCAATGAACCTCAAGTCAGATTAAAAAAATAAAAGTTTTTAGGTGGTCCCAAATAAACAGCAACCTTATTTGATTTAGTTATATCAGTTCCATTCATAAAACAAGCTAACTATATCTTTTTCGGTCCTACACTTCTCCTCCCAGGGCGCAGGAGTCACAGTTTTAGGGTTTATTTGCACAATTAAGGTATTCACAGTATCTGCAGTTTTCAGAGAAATATAGGCTATGAGAGTGGTCTGTTTTACTTTGAAGGTGGTAACATTCATGGTCTGCATCTAATAGGATATCACACACCTTTGAAGTGAGGTGAGCTGCCTCTGGTCAGTATAACACAGAAACAACTTTATTAGGCTGTTTCATTCCGTTCCCAGTTCCCAGTTCCTCAGGTGTGTGAAACAACAGTGGGCGTTCTGTTCTGCTCATGTTCTGCTGTTGTTTATGCCATATTTGTAATTGGTCACAGACCAAATCTAAATAGCCCATCATTTTAATCTTGTCACTTAACATTTAATGATCGGTTAACAAGTGTCAGCTTTCGGTCAGAAAAAATTCTGAATATGTGCATCCCAAATTCTAAATTATTATGGCCTATTACAAAAAACGTTTGAGTCCTTGTCTCCAACTTCAGAGTCTGAATGTAGTCAGTGCTCGAGCCTGAGCTGTCAGTGCTCAAGTCCGTTCACGAGTCCTGGAGTCCAGTGTTACAACACTGTGCACAACAATGCATTGTAATGCAAATAGTCTTATATTTTTGTGAAGTGATGACTCTTAGAAACTGGGGAAAAAAAATGTCACAGTCTGAATCAGTCATATGCTTTTATTTTCTTCATTCAGTGACACAATATTCATATACATTAAGTTTTTTTAAATCAGTATCTGCTTCCCCACCCACCTCTAGTCGAATGTCCTCTTTCTCCTAGGACTGTCACTTCACCATCCGTGGCGGCCGGTGGTGCCAGGAAACAGGTCAGTACCAGCTGCCGGTTGTGGTGCTGATGCTGAGTCTGCCTCACCCCACCAAGAGCGCCCCCACCCTGCTAACTCCGGGCATGATGGAGAACCTTTTCCATGAGATGGGGCACGCCATGCACTCCATGCTTGGACGCACTCATTACCAGCACGTTACAGGTGAGGCTGAGCACACACACACACACACACACACACACACACACACACACACAGAGAACGTCTTAGATACTGTAACTATTTGCAGTTTAAAGTCCTTAATTCAATTTACACCTGCATATTGTAATTGTACACATGTATTATTCAGCAGGTCTTATTTTAGGATTAACAAAGCATTAACAATCCAGCACTATGGGAGGTGCTCTACGTTTGACATTTTATGAGCTCTTCATCTGAAAACAACAGACTGGCAGTTCCCAAATGTCACAGGCTAGAATTATGTAGTGAGATACAAACCAATGGGTTATTCCTTCCTGTGTGGTGAATTGAAAGTTGAAGTAAATCCGCTTATGCCTAAGCCCGGAGGTGAGGGTTAGATTCCACTTGACTACCAAAGCTGTCATATGATACTGTTGCGTACAGTATGTCAAATAAAGTTGATGGATGCATTCACCTGTAATTTGAGGTCCCAAATTTTTTTAAAACCTAATAATAATCCATTAACTTAGCTGGAGGCTGTTTCTTTAATGGACACCATGTTAACACCTGTTCAGGTATGATACTTGAAATTGTGGTTGAAAGCTCAGGACACTTTCTTTGCCAATAACTTAAAGCTGTATTTTCTCCCTCTGAATATCTTTTAATAGCAAGTGTTCTGCTTGATATTACATGTGAAGGATGTACAGTATTTTCAGCCTGGAGTCGTGTTAGGTCAACAGCTAATTGTTGTTTGGTTAAGCTTTTTTGTTTTTTTCTGGGGATATAATGACCTGATCCTGATTTTTCTCATTGTAAAAATCTGTGCATCTTTTATTATTGTGCTGTGCTCATTAGAGGTGCCCCTAGTTTCAATGTCTGGGTACATAGTAGGAGATACTGTATGTCTGCATCTGCACTGACCCACATGGGAAGAATGAATTGGGCCGTACCTCCCTTTGTTTTAAGATCTCACATCTGCCCTCTAGGAACCAGATGTGCGACTGACTTTGCAGAAGTCCCTTCTATTCTCATGGAGTACTTTGCCACTGACTATCGAGTCATCAGCCAGTTTGCACGCCATTATGAAACTGGACAGGTACACCTAAACCCTCAGAGTAAAGCCCAGTATAAAGACAGATTTGTACTAAAATACTTGGATATTAATTCTATTAATGTTTGCTTATGGTGTTAAATCAGCTAAGCCTTTGGTTCATTTTGTATGATGCAAGACAAAAAAAAAACTTTGCAGCATTAAAACCTTTAAAAAGTTAGATTTGGATGCATAGATGAGGCAAAAACGATGTCTGTGTCATTGCCTCCTCAGCCTTTGCCTGAGAGCATGGTGGCTCGCCTGTGCGAGTCAAAGAAGGTGTGTGGGGCTGCGGACACCCAGCTGCAGGTACAGTTACAGCCTCAAACAGTGACCTCACAATTATTTCCTAATCTATACATGACTTCCATCCATCGTAGCTGTGAATATGCCGTGCAAATAGAAGGAGGGAGTAAATACGATAATAGAGATGTCTAGTAACTAATAACCAGATCCATCCTCTACCTTCAGCTTCAGCAGTGTTTCTTGAAGGCAAGGCAGGAAGCTGATGTGATGCTGAGATGGTGAACAAGTAGAAAAGCCTGAGGATGAAGAAACTGTGCCTATTGTAAACATTCAACAGCATTTTTTTGACTTCTTGTTTATGATACCACTGCTGTTGAGTTTTGTCATTTAAGTTATTACAACCATATTACCTTTTATTCCTTGTTGAAGGTTTCTGGTTTTGTGCTTCTGGTTTATCTGTGAGATTTGCTGCTTGTCTAATTTCTTTCTTTTGATAAACCTGTACTGAAGTGGAGGACTGATTTAGTCAGGCCTGTTGTTTTTTTTTATTTTTTTCCCCTGGCAGATTTTCTACGCAGTGTTGGACCAGATCTACCACGGAAAACCTCAGGACCGCTCCACCACAGAAATCCTGAAGGACATGCAGCAGAAATTCTACGGCTTGCCTTATACACCAAATACCGTACGTCTTTGTGCTATGTAACACACCAACTTATTTTCTTATGAATAACTGGTGTGGCTCCTCATTCAAATGTTTTCCCTGTGCATTTTTGTTAGCTTCTTAGTGCTGTTTGGATGGATGCATGTCACAGAAACAGTCGGTAAACAGCTGTGTGTGGGACTTTAGTGGAGATGGATAAACAAACCGGACGCACATACTAACATTAGGCCGTGCACAACCAGCCACAGCATCACAACAATCTTTTCTCTTATACAAGTAGACCATGATGTTTGAAAACACATTTGTGCCTTGTCCAAGTGGGTTTTGTTGTCCTTTTCTCCTCATTCTGCAATTTGCTAAATAGATCCAATCTTAATGTACATCCATGTATCGGATGGTCTCGACTGTTTGGGGGCAGCCCTAATGATTCCCTATAGATGTTGATCACAAATTGCAGAAATCTTTTACTTTCTCCTTCTTTTGCCTTCCTCTTTCTTTGGTTTTATATCTTTTATTCAGGCACAGCAGCGTTTAAAGGATTGAAGCCTGTTTTTTTTTTTGTTGTTGTTTTTTTTATCCTGCTAAAACAACAAAGCTGAGGAATACTTTGAATGTTCTTTCCCTGGAGGAAATATTCAAAACTCTTCCTTCTGGTCGTTTAATGAAAAAAACTCCCCATTTCCACCACTTATACAGCTGTGGTGAGGGGATGGGACCAGGAGGGAGAAGGGAATCCAAAACAGGGTCATAATTTATCCAGAAATGGCCTTCATAAAGCATTTACTCTGGGCTATAATTATGTGGGGTGCCGTCAGGAATAGAGATTACAGAACTGCTGTATATTCTCCCAGACGTCGGTGTCCTGGCCAGCATTTTTACTCACAGGAGTCCTCCTACAGCTCTGCTTGTATCCCGCTTTGTAGCTCCCTCTCCAGAGATGGTGGGTAATGTTATACAGTTCCCCACTGTCGCAATCATTCCTCTTCAACTTTTCAAACCATACTGAAAGCTATAACAGACACTTTGCCTCCATGAGCGCAGCTAACCACAGCTGGATTGTTTTCCTCATTTGAACTGAGAAAGATCACAGTGCTTGAGTTTCAAGGATTTGGTCATCCTTGGATCTGAGCAAGTGAAAACAGATTTGCTTAGATCCTTCAATGACAGACTCTACTTAAACTTGCTTTTTTCTTTTTCTGCTTATAATTGACCATCTGAATGTATTTCTCTGCCCATCTTCATGGAAACAGCCTAGGAAAAGTTTCCAGAGTAATGCAAAAGTTTGAGTGGCTAATGGGTTACAGAGAGCTACGGATTATAAACATTGAGGCGATGTTGTCATGTGTATAGTTTATAGAGCGGGGCTATCAGTTCCCGCTGTGTGCTGAGAGAGGATCAGCTGTGAGTAACACAGACCACATGCTAACCCTTTAACCGAAGATAATATTTGGAGAGAAATGGCAGAAAGCAAGATGTTCTACTCTCTGTGTTGACATTTCTTTAATCTGCTTTTTGTGGATCGAATGCTTTAGGATCATGTTTGCTCCTTTTTTTTAAATTTATTTTGTGATATCCCTCTTTTTTTTTTTTTTTTTTTTTTTTTTTCTTTAATAAGTGTTTTTAATACATGACCCGGGTTATTTTGTTCCACATTCCCCCTGTACACGTGTAGTTGCACCTTAGCACCATGAACAAAAGACCACGAGCTGAGTTTGGAAAGAACAAAAACGATCTTTTATCTTATGTACAAGAGGAGCAGAGTGAAAAGCCTGTGCTGACTTTGTCTCCTTTGTATGTAGGGATCAAAAGGATATCTCACTGACATGTGACCCGCATACACTCTCTCGCAAAAGTCGACAATCATTTGATGTATGGCAAAGGGATTGAAAACAAAAAGGAGCTTGGAAATCCGAAAATCATTTCCGTGGCACGTTATGACAAGCATTTAAAGCATCTTGTCAAAGACTCCGACAGCATACCAAACAGCTCTTCAGTAGACGTTTCCAAAATATCTGCAGCCATAAACCACATAAAGAAACAGTGCAATGAAAGGTAGGTAGTGTCTAGAGAATTTCAGGATTCCAGTGCATGTCTGAAAAGGGCTTAATATGGCTGCAGCAGGAAGCTGTTATTGTAAAAGCTCTAAAAACCCACTACACACTGCGTGTCCAGCACCAAATGGCAGGGAGGCCAAGATAGCGACTAGCAGGTGAACGCAGTGGAGCATTTAGCAGCTAACAAGCCAGATATTTTTCTTTTGGTGGAGACTAAAAACAGAACTAAAAGGAGAGTGAAGCACAACAAATGATTGTGTTTGCTACGTGTTCACAGCTTATTTCCTCTGTTTGCAAGTGGCCAAAAAAAAAGGATAAATCATTAACAGTTTTTTTTTTTGTAGAGATGGAGGCAGGGGTCTGCAGTCAGTAATGGTTTTGTTAACTGGCAGCCGCTGTCGTCTCTGACGGTTTGCCAGGTGAATTCCCCAAGAGTCCCGTTTCCAGAGATCATAAAAGAGCTCATCTTCATAGATACGGAGATGGGCCCCCTCAGGCAACTCCAGGGGAGAAAAGAAAAGGGGGCTTTCTACTGTTTTAGAAGTTCTCATGTTTTATTATCGAAGAAGGAGCTGGCAGGTTGTGGTTTAGTGTTTTGTTAGGAAAGCTGTATTTATTCCACCAATATAATGATATCATGAAAACAATGGAAGCAGCTGAAACTTTGAAAAGAGTCTTTCATGTATTTGCCAGCAGACAAATGATTTTTTTTTTTCCAGTAATATCCACCTCATGTCAGTAGCGGTATAACTGAAAGAAGGCTGAGACTTGTTTTGTTTTTCTCTTTTGGTTTAGGATTTTTATAGCTAATTGTAGTTTTGGATTCAGTTGTAATCGACATCTGCTTTTACTGGAGTAGTTAGTCCCAGTGATGGAACAGCTTCTCTCAGCAGGCTTTATGAAGAGTATCCTCCCTCCATGTACACTCTCCAACAAACCATTACGTGTTAAAGAATGACTGATTTCTCTCCTTGTTTGATTTCTTTGTTGCATCCAGTCTGGTGATGTAAAACCTGCTGACTTCTAGAATATTTTAAGTTGCTGTTTCTTTTATCACTAAAGGAAAAGAGTCAGTTTGTGGGTTTTTGCTTTTTATTTCTGGTATAGGCATGGCAGCTGAGATTCAGCCACCTGATTGGCTATGGAGCCAAGTACTACTCCTACCTCTTGTCCCGGGCCGTTGCCTCAATGGTGTGGAGGCAGTGCTTTGTTCAGGATCCTTTAAACAGGTGAGACAGAACCCGGTAACAAAATACCAGCATGTAGAAATGCAGGGAAATGTCAACTTATTTTGGATTTAAATAAATAAGACAATAGTAAGATTCAAATAAATAAAGAATGTTTTTCTTAGTGCATATGATAAGCATGCATGTTTAGTGTATGCAGGTTTAAAATAACGTTTTACATATAGTTTCTTCGTTATCATTTTGGGAATAACAAAGATTTTCCGGGGAGAAAAAGAAACGCTGCTGCAACTGTTGAATGTTATGATACAGTTTCTTGTTCATGATGAAGAATTGTTGTAGGTTATAGACTTCATAACACCCTCCGTGTTGACGCAGAGCATTCACCGTAGCTCAGCTACAAATGAACATGACATTCATATGAAACTCACACTAGCTTGGCAGATTGTTGTATTTCAGCCACACAGCTGGCATCTTTACCAGACCCACCCCCATTTCAAGTGTTTGCTCTTGGACAAAGGCTTTGTTTTGAGATACAAATGGAGCTCACAGAAGAGAATACAGGTGTCTGTAACCTGATCTCTCTCTTCTGTGTCTGTCTTCACCTCGCTGTCTTCATCAGGAACATGGGTGAACGTTACCGTCGGGAGATGCTGGCCCATGGAGGAGCCAAGGAGCCAATGCTGATGGTAGAAGGTAACTTACCGTGTCCTTATCCCTCCCAAATGTTAAGTCTTTTCACATTTACCAATAAAAATCAGGGGCACACTTTATGTTATTAACAGTTAATTGGAGTTACATCAGACTTTGGGACTCAGTTCTCCCTCCAGCATCTCTGAGTCTGACCTCTTGACACCACAGTCTTCAGGTCATCCCATGTTGTACAGGACAACCCTTGGTACATTCACTTGTTTTGTACCGTAGGATTCCTTTCTTCAGTTTAGGAATTGAAGTGCAAGTCTATGTGTTTCCTGTTGCACCAGAAAAATAGTTATATAAAGTAACTAAATGTGCTTACTCTGGTGTTTCGTACCAGTACAGAGTTCATTTTTGTGATCAAATTGTTAAAATGACAAAAGCCAGTAATATTTAGCAGAACAGAGTTCATCTTAATTAAATAAAGTTTAATTCATATATTGATAGTGTAAGATTAGTTATTTTTGATTGGTAATGCAAAGGAAGGATCATCAATCAATAGCAATGATTTGGGGCCCCTCGGTATTCTAAATTAAGTAAGATTGATGAGGTTATGTGATGTCCATTCAGGCTTTTTAGCCTCACTCATCACCCATCACCTGAGGGGAATCCTAGTGTTAGTTGAGTCTGTCATCAGACAGAAGCAGCTGTGAGTCTTATTAGTCAGGTTGCAATTTTGTCAGACATTCACAGCTGTTGCCGTTGTGGTTTGGCTTTCACAATCAAACATATTTACCAGTTAAACAACCTCCCAAGGGTTCTTATCTGAGGAGCTTTGTCAACTCAGACTTGATCAGTCCTATTGTAGCAGACTGGTGTTGAGTCAACCACACACTACTCATGTTTTCATCTTCTGAGCTCAGTTATTTCATCTGCTTTAAAAACTAATTTTGACTAAATGACATTATGTCCAGAATCATGCTGCTTTTCTGTGCACAGACAAAACCCAGAAGGAGGAAAAGACAGACATGGATGATTATGGGTTTAAATGCTAAATGCTGACTCTGCAGGGCTGAGCGCAGACTGTTACATTCCACTGTGGGTTTAACTGCTTCAGATCAGCTACAGTTTTAACCATGCTAGCGGCATAGTTTGAGAATGACCAGTGTCAGTCAGTCCGCAGTTTGGACCTGACTGAATTATCTCAACAACTGCTGAATGGATCACTATCAAATTCTGTCCATAATTCACAATTAAATATGCCAAAGAATGGGAGAGCATTCGTGTTGAAGCTCAATATGTGAGTTAAATGATGTTTACCCATTATTTGGCCCCAAAGCAGGGTGTCAGGTCATGCTGTCATAAATCACTGCCTCCTTCGGGTTCCACTTCCTCCCTGCTGAGACGGTTGGTGCTGCACCGCTGCATCCCTTTATTCTGACAGTGTTATTCTGGTTATAGGGAGGCTCCAAGCTCTTCACAGCCCTGCTGAATTTGTAGCCCCCCCCACCTTTTAATCTAGCACATCTAGCAGGTAGCATTTGCTGTTCTGTGTAAGTGTCAACAAATACTGGAGAGATGCCATCAGATTTGTTAGAGGCATTGGCCATCCTCAAGTTCACTTATGATCAAATATCTGCAAAAGTAATTTGATTAACTAATTCCCATCAGCCTCAGCAGTATTTTTAACAATTAGTAAATGGATGTTACCATGCTAACATGCTAAAATAGTGTCCTGTCTTTCAGCTTTTCTCCAGGTTGGTAACCATCCAGTTGTAGTCAGCTGGTCCATGTCATTGTAGCAGAAGCTGTAGTTTATCTTTATGTGGCCTTGACAGGCAAAAAAAGTGGCTTCCTTCTGTTGCCCACTTCACTTCTTCCTCCCATCACTTCCTTCTTTCCTCCTTCCTTCAGCTTGTCACTGTGGCATGTCTGGACAGGACAGGACAAGAGAAGAGAAGGTGAGAGGAGGGAGTGTTTATATCAGGTGACATTTGGGAGTGTACTGTAAGTCTTTCCCTCAGGGTCACCTCCTCCCTCCTTCATCGGATTGTCCCCTGACAGCTCCAACCAGGGCTGCGCCCAGCCTCTGAGGTTCCAGCCACCAACAGATCAGATGTGTTATTAGATCTACTGTCCAATTAACTATTGAACTGACAGTATTTGCTTTTATGGTTCCCTTTGAAGTGAATGCTCCTCTAAATATAGGCCATGCAGAATACTTAGCAGGGTTACCCTCTGGTAAGTCATTGTACCGGCTCACAACAGAAAATGCCTGCACTAGCAGTAATAGTTAGTCAAAATAATATTTTAATATAAGTTTCTCATTTTTGGCATTGTTCTATAATATAGTTTTTAGTCTGGTTTTGCTTTGTGCCCCTGCGTTTGAGGTAATTATCTGAAAATATGTCGTTTTTATTTTTTTTATTTTAATATATTCCGTGTCTGGAGAACTACTTAATTTAAAGCAAAAAGGTCTTAATTTTTAAGAAGACTCATTTAGCTGCTTCATCATTTTAATGGCTGCATATGTCATAATTTACCTTACAATGATTTTACATTGTGAAAGCTGACGTCAGAGTTAGAAAACCATCAGTACATGTGCTGAATCATTTAGCTTATACTGCTCGTTGCTGTGGGGTTGTAAAGTTCATAGCAACCATCTTAAATTTCTGTTGGGGAATGAAAAAGAATTTTGATGTGAAGAAGAAGGGGCTCTTTCATATCAAAAGGAGCGTTTAGCCCAGAAGAGACCAGGGGAACGACACTATATCCAGATCCAACCCATACACATAATACTTTCAAACAAAGACCCTTGTAAATGAAGGTGTGTAACATTTCCCTGCTGTCTCCTTTGGCAAGGTGGTAGTGGGGGCACAAGGGCACACAGGGAACTGGAGCAGGCCCTGGCAAGGATAGTCAAAGGCCAGTCTTTATGTGCATGATTCTCTGTCTGCTACTGGATATTTCCCAGGAAACAAGGTGTTGAAATGTAAACCCAGGTATTAAATCCAGACCGGCAGCACCATGACTGAGTGAGCAAGTCAGAATGTGAGAGTAGAAGGAAGAAAAAGGAAAGGTGATCGACTGAACTGAACCTCAAGTCCTGCTACACAGAGGGCTTTCATGGCCCAGACTGTTCCCATAGCCCTGACTCCACAGAAAATGGATCTACTTGGACTTAGTAGCTGAGTCCCAGGACCCTTTTAGCTCTTTGTTTGGAAGCAGCTTGGCTTGACTACTTTTATAGTCACTAATAAACTCCAAGAGCCCAGTGGTCTGGATGCTCCCACAGCACTTTCGGCACAGTGATATTTCTCTCTGAACTCGAGTAGAGGATTAGATGAGCTTCACATTAGAGTTGTAAACCTGCAAAATATAGAATGTATATAGGCTTCCTTAAAAGCTGACATGATTAGTGATGACGGTTATCTTTCGGAGCTCCACATGGTGCAGGTAAAAAGTAAGTGTCTTAGACAAGTGTTGATAGTTTTACATCTTCTGGCCTAGGTTTTTTTTTTTTTTATAATAAGATGCTTAAACAATTATGCAACTACGCTATGTTTATAATTACAACACTAAGATGATGATGTTTACCATCTTAGTTTAGGGTGTTAGCATGCTAATATTTGTTAATTAGCACTAACAGAAAAGTACAGCTGAGGCCAATTAAAGTGCCATTAGATTTTCAGGTTCATAGTCAAACACCAAAGTGTCACCGAGAATTATGCAGCATTGCCCAAAGTTATCCACTGACATAAATACATTAATGGAATTTTTAAAAAGCACCAATAATACAGGTGGTGCAGGTGGAGTGTAAGCATTATTTGAGCCTCTCTCTGCTTCTGTTTTTTATTTAATTAATTCAGACATTTGTGTTCGACTGAGTGCAGCACCTTTCAGTAGAGACTGATTGATGGGGTGTTCTGATATTTACACAACTGTGCCTCTATGATGATCAGGTGTAAAGACTGGTTTCTGTACAAATTTAGATGACACATTGTACAGACTAGTTCCTTTTGCGCATAACCCAACCGCTCAGACTGTGGACCCATTGAGCTGCTTAAATATTAAAGTTATTAAGTTCTGTAGGGTTTACCCTCATTAACATTGCAGGTTTTTCTCCTTTTTTGTGTTTTGTGAAAGCACATACTCAACAAAGAGCCTCCCAGTACAGTGTATGTCATCGCCCTTGTCTTGCTTTCTGAGCCTGTCTTAAGTGTGGTTTGTAGAAAAAACTTCCTGAACTTCAAAGGTATAATTACAGAGGCAGTGAGCCGGTGGTTTGCCTCCAGGTCTGACACAAGTAACAGCTTTTCACACCTTGACATGTTTCAAATGGTTTTGAGCAGCAGTTAAACAGTTACTGAAGCAGCCAGAAATATGTTTTGAAATGCATGATCATAGTCTTTTCAAATGTAGGTGACTTAAAGTGCTGTGTGGTAGTATTTGTGTGGTAATATTTTTGCATACACGTACAGGGAGTAGGAAGCTATTGAGGCTGGGGCCCATGTTACTGCATGCTGCAGTTTGTTCACGTTTTAAATCCACATACTGGTGTTTTCTCAAAGTTGCAAGTGGTTGAAATTAGTCTATGAAAGCAACCAATTAAATCATGAAAGAACAGAACGTAGCCAAGCCCATGGGAGTGCGACCAATTCCTTTTGTATAACAGCCAGTTTCAGCTAAGACTTCTGATTGGTTCAAGACACTTCACACAGCAGTGCCGATTAGTGCTGTAATAGCAAGGTACAGGTAAAGCAGAAGCTCTTGCTGCACATTTTCAGGGAGCCAAGAAAGGATTTCATAGGTTCCTTTTAGACACTGTAGTTATGTGGAAACTATTCTGCTACTAATCAGTGTTTAAATTGGACCAGTGTTAAAATAAAGGTCTTGCATTATTTTGCAGGAAAGTGTGAGCACCATTTTATATATCAGTTCTGAGATTTATTTGTGATGGCAAAGCTGTCGAGTCAGGTACTCAGATGTTTGATCATTTCAGCTAGTGTTAGCTGCAAGTTGGGCAGCACTTTTGAAACATTTTGTCTGATTTCTTGTCCCCAGAGTTGTCATTACCAAGGCTCAGAGCAGTTAGCGAGCCACAGAGGGCTTTCATTCAACTGATACTCATCATCACCCACCTCCCTTTAAGTAAACAAACAAGTTTTTCTGTACATACATGCTGTCTGTGTACTCCAAGAGCCAACTCTAAGTACAGTGTCAGTTTAAAATGATTCATTAAGAATCCTCTCTCTCCTGTTTTGAGAGAAGAAGAGGCTGTGGAAGTTTAAGATGTGGGTGTGTGATTTGAAGGTTCCCACACCAGCAGTATTAGGGAATGAGTAGCCTCCTCCTCCAACAAGTATTCTTGAAGTAGCCTTGAGCAAGGTACTCTACTGCTGGTTGCTCTAGTGAGGCTTTTCAATAGCTAAAATATGTGTAATTGCAAAGCAAGGATTTGGTTAAAATGTAGATGTAATCAGCAGTTTGCCTCAGGATACAGCTGTTAAGAAAGAGCCACTGTTACTTTGAATACTTAGTTCATTATGGGTCTTTCAGTACTTGCTGTTTTATCCAAACTCCGTTGGTGAACACGGGGCGTGGAGCTGACTCTAATGGGAAGGAGCCTTATTCCTCAATGGCTGTGTCAGTGCTGTTATGAATGGAATTGGAAACTCTTAAAGACAAGATGACTCACACTCACTGTTCTCACAAGTTTGTTTTAAGACTCTCCCAACAATGGACACAAAGTACAGCCTATGTTTAGAATTGGCTCTGGTTTTTCCTTAGTGCGTAGCCAATAGTGGGTGTACTGTTCTGCTCATTGTAACCATGCTATCAAGCATGCAAAGATATTCATACAGTGATCAGGTGCTGTTGTAAGCAGCAAGTCTTTGCAAACCTGCAGAGCAGATTTAAGCTGTCCTGATAATCAGTGCGGTGGCCCATTGTGCACTCTCAAGCTCAATTTTAAGGGTTTGGTTTGCTCAAATTACAAAAAACACCACCACACTGTCAGCTAGAGCTGCAATGATGAATCAGTTAATTGATTAGCTGAACAATGGATATTAATCACCTCAGTAATTTTTCAAGCAAAATTGCCAAATATTTTCTTATTTTAGCTTCTCAGATGAGAGGATCTGTAGCTTTTCTTTGTCATACATTACCCATCAAGTGTTTGGACGCACCTTCCCATTGACATGAATGACTAACATTTGATTGGTACTGTATATGGCGGTACACTGGATATCACTGGGTTTTGGAGTCTTGGACTGACAAAAGAAGAAAATTAAAGACATCACCGTGGGCTGTGAGAAACTGTGAATGAAGTTTTTTTTTTCAAATATATATTTTATAGATATTAAATATATTTTTTTCATTGACAAAGTATTTGGCATTACATTGACATAATGGGGTAAGTAAAGATTTTGTTATTTTTAGTGAACCAGCCCATAAAATAGAAAGGAACTGTGTGTTTGATATTTTCTGAAGCACCCAGTGTCCAGGTTTTTGCACTTGTAACAGGTTTGTGGATTTCTGCACACATTCCTAGTTTACCCTCTGTGCACACCATTTATCTGCTTTGCACTTACTTCAAAAGCAGTGCATCCTTTTTCCTCTTGTGCCAGTCTGTTTTGGCTGATTCAGCCCCACCTCCTTGTGTGTATCTACAAAAGCAGCTTCTCAGATCAGATGCTCCTCCACAGTGTTGTTATGACTTTGAGGTTATCTGTGCATTCCTCTCAGACTCTCCCAGGGATCTGGGCTGAGAACAGACTCGCTCCTCACTGCTTATTGTTGAGCCTTTCTTCATCTGCTTTTGGTCGTCGTGTGAGACCCAGGTGCTGACACCATGAGCTGTTGGTGATGAGATGCCAGCAAGGCCTCTATTGTTTACTTGCCTAAACTGTTTCATAATCACACTTCTCTTTCAGTCTGTATTTCTCTCTGGTTTCTCTCTCTTCTTCCCCTCGTGTTCTTTCTGCCTCTCTCATCACTCCTGTCATGCCGATAGCACTAACCTGTGGCAGACCAGGCTCCAGACATCGGGTCCCCCCCTGTGGAGACACAGTTAGGAAATCACATCTATTAGAGAAAGTGGTGGTGATGATGCAGACTTTGTATGGAGAGTTCGAATCGGCAACTGAGCCCACAGCTCTTTATGCTTTCGTACTGTAAACAGTCAACGTGTCATGTCAGAGCGTGTGTACGTGTGTGCCATTGTCTTGGAATTGAGGATTGAGAGGACTGACGTTTTCTCTGTTCTGGAAAACAGCATTACCTTGTAAAGTTTCTGAGGAGAGTTTTGACTTGTCAGTATCCTTTGTATCAACACTTACTAATGCTGCTTTAGCTCTTCATGCCGTTCTGGTCTCCATTTAAAAATGATCACCAAATACCACAGATGTCAATAGTGGTCGCAGCAAATATCATCCTGCAGCTCTATAATTGGGACTATCATTAATGGTAGCTTTCATGTGGCTGCCATGCTCCTGGAGATCCTTTGCACGGTTGTGGTGTGTTAGGAACCCCTATCTGTTGGTATCATCTTGTAGCCAGGGGGGGAGGGTGTGACCAGGGGGCAAGAGGAGATGATAATTCCCTCTCTTGGGATCTCATGCACGATGATTCACTGCAGGCCTGGCCAGACCTGTGCTCATTTCCTTTCTGCTGGCGCCGGTGTCAGGATGGCAGCATCGTACAGTAAACTCACCAGTATGTGTGTCTATGTGTCCATATCTTGATGTGCATCCATACTTTCAGGTTCACTGTGTGAAACCCTTTGTCTCCATTCAAGCCTGTGCAGACGTGTTTGTGTGTGTGTGTGTGTGTGTGTGTGTGTGTGTGTGTGTGTGTGTGTGTGTGTGTGTGTTGGAGGTGACCTATGCAGGAAAGAGCGGGACGGGGGACAGTGTCTATTTACATTGGCAGTTGCACAAGGGGAAATGAACTGACTTCAAAGCAGGCGAGCAAGGGAGTCCTCCACGCATGAGCTGGCAGACAGGCACTCAAAACACAGACAGACATTCCCAGGTCTTGCTCGCGACTGCATAGTCATATTTGTCTCATGTTGTGTGTGTGTGTGTGTAAGCTCGGTATCATCCATATAACTAACTGTAGAATGTACAATATACCTTTTAGTTTTGTTAAGACGGACACAGAAGATGCTTTATAGCTTTGTCATATTCCATTCAGTCTGCCGAATCACACTGAGACCTGTTAAAGGCGTCCACAGTACTTATTTTTCTGTTTCTGTGCCGCTTCACTTCTTCTCAATTTAGGGGGAATGAGTGAGGGTGCGATTGGGCAGAACAAAAAGTGCTGCTAAATGGTTCCATATAATAAAGGCAGTTTTGTTTTGCAAAATGTGGACATTGCAGTGACATCAAATTATAAGATAAAAAAAGAACACTTAAATGACATTATACTAGTGCGGATGATAGCTGGACTCAGGAGCAGCAACCTGTATCCATGAGCTTAACTGGGTTTTAAATAATGTGGGATAAAAACAGCAGTTGCTTCAAAGGATTTATGAAAAATACTTGCCTGTTTTCCCTTTTGTGTAAAACCACTGCGCTGACTTAAGGTTAAAAATACATAAATATTTAGAAAAGCTGTATTTATCCTATTAGAATGAGTTGGGATGGGAAGTTTCTTGCCATAGCTTTTGTGCCTTTGCAGCCAACACCCTAAAACCTGCTGCTGTGTGTGCTTGTGTGACAGGAATGCTGCAGAGACGGCCCACCATCGAGGACTTTGTAGATGCGCTGGTGTCCGAGCTCAACCCGAACTTTGAGACCTTCATCATGGACTCTGAAAGCTGAAAGGTGTCTTTGTTGGCATGGAAATGGACTTGCACCTTTAGAAAGCAGAGTGTCAATACTAATGACACACACAGATGCTGAGACAAGACATGGCAGCAGGGTACACACATCTTTACGTTGTATATAAATGATTTGTTAGCATGTGGGGCTCTTAAAGTAGCATTACCTATTTGGTATATTTGGCCAAATCTGCTGTCAGCATAAAATAATATGGTCAGAATTAAAAATGGTTTTATCATTTTATCAGTGTATATTTTCATTAATTCATCAAATGCCACAGCTAATATCTTCTAATTAAATATCAATTTTCTGCATATACAGTAGCAGAACATAGTTTTTTCAGTACTTTCCATTATGAACCTTCACTGTAAATAGCAAAGCTGTGATCGGTCCTCATCTAAATTGTCCTGGCTTGTATTAACATTGTGTAGAAACATGGCATTTGTGTTATGAAAAGTTAGTTTGTAAAATACATTTTAAAAAATGCTAGTTTTCATAATAATAGGTAAGATTTAGTACGCATGGTGTTAAAGCGGTTCTAATGTTAGTATATAGCTCTCTAATGCTCTTCACATTTCTACAGATTCTCCAGAATGCAGTTTGTTCAACACAGAGCGGACTGTACGCTCTCTGTGTCTACTTCGGCACATTCATTCGGTAATTATCAGCTGATCTAGGACTGCAGCTGCACGCTTTGACAGTGTCCTCGCTTGCCCAGCTTGAGACCTGAGGCAGGTGGCGAGGAGCAGTTTCACGTTACTGAAGGTGTGATCACACCATCAGAGAGAGGCTGAACGTGCTGGATGGCTCTAACCATACAGAGGGAGTGTTGTAGGTGTGATATGGCCACCTTGTAATGAGTTGACGTTGAGTGGCTTTATTCGTGTTTCCAGCCCAGAGTTTCTGTTGTGTTTTGGTTAGCCACCCTCTTAACGTTGTCTACTCCACCCTAGTACTGGTTCTACCACCAGTGTGTTGGCATTGATAGATAAAAGACACCATTTAACATCTAGTACTAATGAGAATGCATGGGATGTTGTAATGGTGCCTTAATTGTGGCGCAAATTCAACAGTGAATAGCAGTGAATGCTCGTCATAACAAGGCAAACAAGAGTCTTCTTCCCATGGGCGTCCATATCCCCGATCATCCCGTGTGTGGTTGGTCAATGCAGGGCCTTTGCCGGATGATGTCACCGTCCAGTGCAGTGCAGGTGAAAATAGCATAGAAGGTCACACACAGCTTCAGTTAGAATGAATAGTTCATGCCCAGTTATAAGGTCTGAAGAGACTTGTGTGAAATCATACAGGAGAGAAGCCAGTCAGTTGAATGTGTGACAAAACCTTTTATAGTGGTTGCATATTGTTTTTTATTGCATATGATGGTACAGACTCAAAGTAGAACAGAAGTGACATTACAAGATCATTAGTTAAAACATTTCAAAATGCACCTGCACTGTCTTGCATTTTGTGACTCAGTCGAATAAAACTTTTTCCAGTCATATACTTCGCCATTGAAGATGTCTTGAAAATAGTGTTAAAATCTCGTCTTGTCTCGTCCTCGTAAACCCAATATCGTGCATCGTCTCGTCTCATGAGCTATCGTCACACCCCTACTAGCCACAGAAACTGTCATAAATATTAGCTCCACTTTTTTATACTCACTGTGTAGAACAATGGAATTGCGTTTTTAAGTTAGGCTGCTTTGGCTATAAGGTTAATTGGTCAGTTAACCTTTAACGTGGATAACATTATTTTGTGTGACCACAAAATGCCAGTAGCTTGTTGGGATTTACAAATGGACATTGATTTGGCATCATTTCTGATTGACTGGTATGTTGTGAATTTAACCATCACCCTTTGTTCTTGTAGCTAAAATACCTCCTAAAACCCGGATGTGACATTTGGGCTCCCAGTGTGACTGTAACAGTAGCTGGTTAAGCTGAGGCCGTCACTGTGTTGTTACTTTGTTATAGTAATCAGCCAGGTAACATCCAGCCTAGTTCGTACAGAAGCCGCCCAGTCGGTCTGCTGTAGTTGTCTTATCAATTTGTGACCGTTAAATATATTATTTTGATGCTTACCAGCTAAGTGTGTTGTTGTCTCCACTAACCCGGTGATTTTTCCCTGGACAACCTGGTTTGGTGCCTGCTGCAGGTGCGATGTGCCTCTCTCTGTCTTTGATGTGATTACACTCACCAGTGTGTTTTATTCAATATCAGATGTGATAGAGTAACTTGAGTGGTGAAGTTTCTTTTGTGACGTAACTGTGCAAAACAGCTTCACAAAACTGTTCTGTGAACATTCAGGACCCACTCTTATTTCTCTGCTGATTCTGGCTGTAAACGTGTTGTGTAGTGGAAGATGCTGTACGGTTGTGCTGTGTTTACAGTAGACATGAAGCAAGAGCAGTCAGCTCAGTGAGTTACATTATTTAGTGTGTGTTGTTGTGTCTAACTTGGTGATTAAACCCTGGGAGTCTGGCTCTGGGTCACCCTGGTTTGGTTCCCTCTTGCAGCTGCAATATAGTTATTAGCCGCGCCTCTCTCTCTTCAGATGTAGCTGCACTCAACAGTATGTTTTATTGAATTTCAGGCCTGTTTTTGAACAGCATGTCCTATACATGATGGAAAACCTAAGTGGTGACGGGGCCATGTAAAATGGCTTCACCAAACTTTTCTGTGAATGTTCAGGGCCCGTTCTTATTGTTGTGCTAACGTTCACAAACTGTGCTGGCTGTAAATGTCCGCCGGTCCTGTAGTGGGCAATCATCTCAATGTGTTACGTTGTTCTAATGCCCACCAGTTGAATTTTGTAGTGTCTGCTAACTGGGCAAGTTTTGCTGGTAACTGTGGTTCGGCGTTCACAAATGAATGGGAAGGGAGAGAGGCAAGGCTGCTGGTTGAAGTAGACTTGATTGATTCCAGTCTCAATGCCAGCTCTAGCTAGATTTTGATTACTTCCTGATTGTAGCTTTAAAAAGATTTGTTATACTAAGGTTACACTTTAAAACCACTGTATTTGTGGCATTACAAAAGAGGGGAATCAGCATCAAAAAACTTTAGAAAAGCACAGTAGAGTTATAGGGCTACAACAGAAGATTTAAAAAAAAATAGATCACTTATGTTTTTGATATTTTGTGTTTTCTATAAATGTTAAAAAAAAAAAAAAAAAGTTGAGAAAAATTCCATCACAGTTGAACATCTACATGACGCTACAGTCAGAATCTATGAGAAGTGCAGGATTCTAACTTTGGAGAAAATCAAACTAGAGACAAAAAGTCAGCAAGATATGAAGCAGCGAGAGTGAAACATTTTTCAGTCTTTTACGCTGTGGATTATTAAATCACTTGATTTACTGAATCCACTAAGGAACTGAGCCTGTGAATCCCTCCAGGATGTAAACTTGCCCAAGTACTTTATTTACAAAAACAATACATGGAAGTGATAATTCACAACCATCAACACTAGAACTGATGGGGGGGAAGCAAACATAGCATCAGTCATGTCTATGTTACAAAAATATTGACCTATTTACTATTTTACAATATACATTTATCACTTAAACATTCCTCATCTTGTTCCATACCATCAAGATTGTCTTCACTGTGCAACATAGTCACTTTTGAAACTTTTCTTCACACCTCAGATTTTACAGTTGTCTTTACACACAAAGGCTTCATAACACCCAATGTTAGATCAGTGGCGCAGGTTGTGTTCTCCTACATGTGAAGATGTGAGCAGAGGTTCCTTTTACTCCACAGGGTTAAGTCAGTACACCTCAATGTTTCAACTTCATTTGATTTCACCTTTGGGCCAGTAAGTTCACATTCTGTTTGTCTTTATGCCTTTGCCTTCATGATTTGCTTTCCATGGCAGTGCTTTTGGTTGCATGTATGCCCACTTACCAGCCACTTTATTAGGTACACCTCTCCAATTGTATGCCATTGAGTGTAACACTTCCACCTTAACATCTCTGTTTCTGAAGCACAAAATGTTTCAGCTTTTGGTGAAAGTGTCAAATGTATAAATTTAATTTATATGTTTATTACTGTGGTCATAGTTAAAGGTGATGTTGTACTGGACTACATCATATTTCAGAGGTGTCTGTATTTTTGTCCTCGCAGGGTTGGAATATTAGGAACACCTGAATATAATGTAGTCCAGTACACCACCACCTTTAACTATGACCGCAATAATAAACATATAATTAAATGCATACATCTGACAATTTAACAAAAAAACTATTTGAGCTTCTTAAACAAAGAGGTTAAGGCAGAAGTGTTGCATTCAATTACAATTGGACAGATGTACCTAATAAAGTGGTCGTGAGTGCATATGTTCCTTTTGGACCCTTGGATGGGGGGGCTCTGAGGTGAGCAGCAGGCATTTCAAAGAGGCAGTGCAACCACGCTGGAGAGTGGTTGTTTCTGGCATGGATGGGTGTACGGAGGGAGAAATGTCAGTGGGAGGTGGGGGTGGGAGGGCCGGTGAGTAATCTGAGACAGGATCTGGCCCGTGGTTGTTGTTGAGTCCAGGGTGGTTCACGGATGGAACGCCAGCCAAAGAAATCCATGTCATCCTGGAGAAAGAGGAACACAGTGACAAGTAATGTATCTACACACAGCCTGACTTAAAACAGGTTGGTCTTGTCTACATCAAAAGACTTGTACTCTCTCTTGGTTCTTTTACCTGCTGCTCTTTAAGGACACATACAACTCCTGAGTTTTGTTTTTATGTGTAAGAGTAACTGTAGGAGTAGTATCTGCATACTGCCACAGCAAAAATGTATTTGACCTGACTTTAATCTCACAATCCTGACTTTTTCCCAAATGTCTTTTTTCAGAGTCACATTTAAAGTCAAAATTCTGATATTAAAATTAGGATTCAGAGATTTAAAGTCACTGTTTTGGGAAGTCAGAACTATTTTTGGCCCTAATCTTCCTCTATACCTGCACCATTTTGAGAGGAGTTGAATCTTCAGTCAGATTAATCTGTTCATGACTAGAAATTTGTAAAATACAGTGAAATTTTACTCTGTGGAACTGTAGTGTTTATTTAATATGTTTTCTAGTGTGAGACAGGCCGAGGAGGCGTCTTAATTACAGTACGTTAAAAATGTAGTGACCACATGGCATCTCACCTTCCTGGGTCAATGAGTGCTCTTTGGGAAGAAGTGCTGTCACAGTTTCACTGTCGCTCTGTGAATCCTCCCTGAACCTGCCTTCTTCTACTTCCATGCCACCTTCATGCTCCTGTTCCCCTTCCAGCTGCCGTCCTCCTTCAGGTTCCGAGTTGCACTGAGACAGCCCCAAACACTCTGTGGGCTCTAAGCCCATCATTCCACCAGCCTCTCCACAGATGGACTCTGCATGTCCACCCAGGTGCATCAAGATGTGCTCCTTTGTATTTCTGTGGGGGCAGGATAAAGAAAACTGTGGTTATTATCACCAATCGCAGCCACACCCTGCGGTCTTTAATTTTGAGTCAAGATGCTTTTGTTTGTTTTCAATACTTCAAAGAACTTAATTATCCACATTATGTCTACATTGGTCTGACTAGCAACCGAAATGAGAACGCTGCCTCTGAGGCACTACAGCAGTGTTTACCTGCCTATTGTTTACAGGTTGACTGAAGGCATACCAAACAGTAGCAGAGGGACAATGACTGCGTTTACATGCACTTAAGTAACCAGGTTACAATTTCTCAAATAAGCGCATTTCTTAACCGCCATTTAAACGGGAAACCTGGTTTCCGTAATCAGGGTAGGGGAGTGGGGAAACCTGGTTTCCCCAAGTAGATTTCTCCCAGAGAACACCCATTTCTCTGTACAGAATAAGCGTAACCAGGTTTCTAATCTGCTTTCTACAAGATCACATAAGCAGAAGACAAGCTCCAGGGTCGCTTGTACGCATGTGACTGGAGAAATCATGCTGAACAGTTAGTTTTCCTAGGAGCTCATGTAGACTGTGGCTTTTGAGTAACCTGATTGCTATCGTGCATGTAGTTTCTGCCATAATCTGGTTTCTTAAGTGCATGTAAATGCAGTGTCCACTTCTCCTGTCTTCACTTTGTCTCACTATACACACAGGTGTGTCCCTTGCCTTACATTTTATTGTACACAGTATAATATTTCATGCCGTTCAGACCAGTTGATCTACAGTAGTCACCATTTGTCTGCTAACTTGCACTATGTTAACAGCTTATTTACATTACAGAGCCATGCGGTTGTGTGTACGTTTGTAGCTATATAGTCTGTGTTGGAAGGTAAATATTGAATTTAGCCATTAACCGGCTGTAAAGGTTCAGTTCAGCCAGCAGAGCACCACGCAAACACCACAAGGTTTTACAGTTACTTTTCACTAGGCTGAAAAATGTTTGCTGGGAAGTTTGGATAAAGGTGTTCACCAAACACAATGTTATGTTCAGTTATAATATACTACATGTAATATGGAGTCCAGTGACAGCAGCTGTTCAGCCTCAGTTTACAGTACATGCTCTCACTCCAATTCTACCACCCAGCTGGGTACATTAAAATATGACCATGTCAGAATTTGTCCTTACCCATCACTGAGGCTTGTCTGGGACTGGAAGGGACTGTTGTCCTCACTGCGGCCCACACTGCAGCTCTCATCACAGCACAGAGATGGGATCAGATGGACTGGACCTGAACACATCGCACACATGACATTTTTCTTTATGCATTCTCATCACCATCTGAAGCCCTAAGGGAACGGTGAGGCCACATGAGAGTATCATGTCCTTATCCCTATAATTATTAGAAACATTAAAAACTTTATGAGCAGTTACTGTGACTTTTAACACACCTGAAACTAAATCACAGCTGTGGAATAAAAATCTTTAGTCTGAACTCGAACCTACCGCAGCTATGTGCGGGACCCAGGTGACATTGGCAGGTAGGTCTCTGGGGGAAGTCGTGGAGCCAGCAGGGGTCCAGGCAGGACAGCTCCGCCCCGCTGTAGGGATATTCCTGGGACCTCAGAGAGGTTGCTGAGGACACGTTAGATCTAGTTAACCATCAATACATACAAAAGCCCATAGCCCATACAGCAGTGAGATTAATGTTATACAGTATCCTTTATGAATCGCCTTTATTAATGGCTAATATATTAACTACAGCTTTAGAGCTCAGTTATAAGCCATTAATATGAACCACTTTTAGGCTGCATGGTTGGAAACAATCCTCTGCATGATCACTTATCTTAATTCATTTAGCAATGGCATGCCAGTATTTATAACGAATTACCAAACAAAGGACCAAATTTGGTTTCCTCAGTAGCTTATAACTGATGTACGATGCATTAGTAAATTAGTAGCCATCTCTAAAAATCCATTGGCTACAATTTCTAAACCTTTATTAGAAATAGGTAGCCTTTCACTTTTCTCTAAATATTGCTGCACTGCTACTAAAGACAATAACAACATGACATGTTCTTGCAGTATAACTGCAGTTGTCAGGTGAAACCCTCAGCACTTGTGTTTATCTGAGTAAACATACATCCTTCAACACCCTCGGGTCTATGATCCCAATTAAAATTCCTTAGTATAATTTAAAAATAACAATTGTGTTGGCATTTTGTTGCATCTTGGATAAAGGGCGGGGTGCGTATTTGGGTGAAGTAAAACTGCTAACAAAATATTGCCTTGGTAACTTCTAGCTCGCGCTTTGTTTCGGGTGAGCTTACCAGGGAAGCACGTCATTAATTCTTCACCCTGGGGCATTTCACATAAACACTTTTGGCCTTAAGAATGCTGTTCATTATACAGGTTCCCACAAATATGCAGCATCAGTGTTTAATAATACTTATCACTGGAGATCACAACTGAGAGAATAACTACACCCTCTATATGGAGTTAATAAAAGAGGGGATACAATCATACTCATCCAGCTATACTGTGTTTACTGTTATTTATTTGCCTAATTAAAGTCTATATAATTATTTCCTATACTGAACTTTTGCCCTGCACCCACTGCATTAAAAGTAAATTAAAAGCACTGTGGCATCTGCAGAAGACTTGCCTGCTCAGCAAATCTCAAAGCACACAAGTGAATTATACAAGTGACATAGCTGAGAGAACTTGTCACCATTTTATCTTCAGTGTTTGTTTTTGTTGATGTAAAAGTTAGTAAGTTTTGGAACGCGTCATATGAGCTATACTGGAAATTCAGTGGCACCTGAGGAAGGGTACAACGTGCATAGAAGCCTGTGCAGCCCTGTTTGTGGGGAAAAAGGCTGCCTCCATAGAAAGTTGTTGCAGCTTTGAACCTAACTTTAGGCCTCTGCACTGGTTTTAACCCTACATACTGTAGTTCATCAAATCTTGTGCTCCTGTCTTAATTCTGAAAAATCTCTAAGTGTTCTGCTGGACATCTGTGAAACACAGTGTCTGCAGGTGTTGTGACTCACCACTGGGCTTCTTCTCCAGCAGCTGTCTCTTGCAGTAGATGACACACAGTACCAGCAGCGCCAGCAGCACCGTAGCCAGGGCGCTGCAGATGACCGCAGCCAGGGCCATGTCCCGCGAGCTGGTCACTACTGAGGGTAGCGGCACCAGGTCCACACGCCCGCTGCCTGTGGACAAAGGTGGTGGGGGGTGAAATGATTAATTCTTTGATTGACCACATGACAACTTATGACAAGGTAATGAGTGGCATTAATATTAGACCAAGGTCAGTTAACTTATTTGACAATTTTACACAACAAATGCCAAAAAACAAGGGAAGTTATGAAAGGAACAGAGGGTAGTGCATGATGAGGTGCAGTTCCTTCATATTATCCAACACTCCTCAGCCAATCAGGATACAGTAACCTGAGACAAATGATTCCTCTTCGCCTTGAGCTAGTGATCACTTTGCTTAAGTCTAATGAAATACGCAGTGGAGTTCAAAGAGAAAACGCCTGTGGTGGATTCTGTCTTTATCTGCCTCTGTCTCACTCCCCACAGAAGATGATTTACAGACATTGCCCCCTGGCTCCCTCCCATGCAATGTAGTCACACAGTGGAGGAGGACATGCTGGTCAGGTTTTTTCTTTCTTTTCCTTTCAAGTAGGTCTGATATGAGTGTGTGTGATGAAGACAAAAACCTACTGGACAGATACTGAGTGTTGTTCTGCTTTTGCCATTGTGTCTGTGTGACCATGCACTGATTTCATGACTAAACTGCTGTTAGTTTTTTTTAATCCTGTTTGAGGAAAGACGTCACTGTTTGCCCTGCCTTCAGGACCCTTCACACACACACACACACACACACACACACACACACTCGTGCAAAGACTTCTGGCCTCAGGAATGTGGCTCATTATACAAGTTCCCACAAATACAGAACATCAAGATTTAATGTGGCTTAACTGTAGATATCAATAACATAAGACAGATGAAGTGGCGCTGCTGTTGAAATTGGCTTCTGCTACATTTAATTTTCCTTTCCACACTCAGAGTTAAAGCACAATCTGCAATCCAAATACAAACTAGATGTTTAAAGCTACTGTACTTGATTTTTTTGCAAACGCTATGCAGTCAAAATGTTACTTTTGTAGAAGAACAAAAGTATTGGTATCAAAATATACATAACCTCTAGAGTCCCTGCGTCCTCATCACACTGTTGTGTACATCACAATTAATGCTGCAGCTACTCTAGAGGTTTAGGCCCAATCACTATCTTTCAATGTTTATGCAGAACAGCTCATTTCACATTTACATACATTAAATTATTGGAATATAATTATTGACACACTGTTGTGTACATCACAATTAATGCTGCAGCTAGTAAAGGGGGAGCTTAATTTAACTACCTTAAGTACTACTTGGTTTTTTTGTGAATTTCCCACCAGGGAACAGTCAAGTCCTGGTTTCACTCTGAGGCAGCTCAGCATAAGTGTTTTTGATTATTATCAGTTATCAAACATCATTTTCCTGATCAATATATGTATTATAGAGGGTGTGGGTCAATACAGAGCAAACACTGAAAGTACATGTATGCCTGTAAGACTGTAATACAGCCCCATTAGCATGTGGGCAAAAGCGAGGGACTGTTTCATGAATATGGCAAATATCATAAATTAATTTTGTTTGAGAAAATCTTTTTCAGTGAGCCCTGCTGTTTGCTTTTCACTCTATTAATCATAAAAGGAACTGGCTTCAACCTTTTCACATCCAGAAGCTCTTTGTCATGCAATGTAAACATTACTTTAGCTCGTGCAGTTTTTCAAATATAACCAGATAGGGGATAAGGGTATTTTAACATTCCTTTGCCGAGAAAAAGACAAACTCACAGCAGCGCTTCAAAACTTTGTTTGACCCAGAGGGCGCAATAGTTGAGCAATCTGATATAAGCAGTAAAGGTGCATAATGTCAAAGACACCTTAATAAGAACGTCACTTTCCAGTGTCAGATATTAAAAACTGCTAAATCACTGCAAGTAATCTCCAGTTTAGGTAAAGCTAATATTAAATGGCCACAGTGTCAGGTTAGAGTTACACATGCAGACTTAAATTAAACATTAAATCATCACAGAGAGACAAAGGCAACTATAATAACAGTACTCTATATAGAAAGACTTAGAAACTTAACATTTCTAACAGTGCCAGATGATCACCATGATGATCTCCAGAGACATAAACTACTGCATTAGTAATGTAGAAATGTAACATCTAATCACAGTGTTTACACTTGGTCTTCACTGTCAAGGTCAAAGTGAACTCATCCAAGGTGAGCACAGCAGCTGCTGCAAACACACACAAACACTGGTCCATTGAAGAGGCCTCACCTGCTGATAATATCTCCACATAAACCACAGCCTTTCATAGACTCCCTGCCTGTTGGCTTTATAGAAGGCCACATACTCCAAATAAAAGAAGCACTTCTTTACACCTCTGAAGATCTGTTTTGAATTTGTCTGGACAGTCTTTCATGAGGTTCTTTAAAAGAACTGAGCACTTATACCCTGAACTCTGATTAACAAAAAAGAAATGTTTTCCATTTTATGTATAGACATTTACAATACTTCAATCCAGGATTTATACCCAGAACTTTGCATTTAATCATTGTGACTCAATTGTCATGATCACAGTTTTTGACTGGTTAGCAAAAAAAGCAAAAGGTGGAACTAGTTATTTACCAAAGAACAACAAGCATAAGGAGATTTACATGAACAGGATTTTATCAGCAAATGATGGTAAAGCATCTGTAATTGGCTGTGTGTTAGCCAAGCAGCAACCTCCAAGGCTGAAAAATGAATGATGTGATATTTGACCTAAAATATCAAAACTAACTGGAGTTTTACGGCTGCACTTCTCATTTTGGCTGAACCAGTAGATAAAATTCCCATCTGACTTCTGTGTAAATCCGGTTGGAAATCATAATAATGGCAATAGTAGGATGAGGATTCTCATGCATGTGTGCGCACTTGTAGCCTGTCTGTCTGTCTGCATGCCTGTCTGTGTTAGTACGGTCTATTCAGAGATCTACCGTGACAGTGAAAAACTGCAGCAGATGAAACACATTCAAGAGGCTGAAGGAATCCATAAAACACAATATAATTTTTTTCTCAGCTCTAAAAAGCCACTTGGGGAAAGGGAGCAGAAGAAAGGTGGGGTGGTTTAAGATTTATAGTCCACCCCAGATGGCGACTGCTCCCCCTCCTGCACAGCTGCACCACTGCCCTGAGCCAGTGTGGCCTATTAGAATGATCTGCCCTTTAAGTTTTCACCACCCTCCCTCAAGAGGGAGGGAGCAAGACTTTCAAACATTTGGAAATGCTCCACTAAGAGTCCCTCTAGGAGCTAACCACCAGCTATGTTCTCAGTCACAAAGGCCATTTTGTTTCACAGACCTCCTCCAGTATCAAACAGGAAGCTGCACAGGTGGACAAATGAGTAGACACAGGGAGACCTGTTGTCCCAAGGCCAACGTTCATTACACGAACAGTAATGCTGCTCACAATAATATATGTTGTTTGAAAAACCTACTGGAAAAGACATAAAATGAGAAATCAGATACAGTGGATGGTCTGGCAAAATGATAATTCCTTACATTTAGGGCTTGTGAGGAAAGAACAAACAAGTTTTGAGTTGTCTGATATCCCAGAGCTGTCTCCATTTGTTTAACACTGGGGTGCCAACCCTGGCTGGGTCTGCTCTGAAGCTCATGCTGCCAAAACAGCTGCAGCCTCCTCTGCCATCAGGAAGTCACACTCACTTACCAAAGGTATAAGTTCACTCTCCCGTTGGTTTTATGTGGAAATCATAAGGTTGTACTTAGCTACTCATAATGGCCGGAAGAGAGAAGCTAATTGGATCTGTACCCTTATGGAATGTGAGCCCTGCTTTGTGAACATACTGTACTGTAACACACCTCCTGACTCCTTTTTGCATAATGGCTCTAGATAAAAGGTAATAAGCTTGAACTAGCACACCTCCTGATGTGCTGAAACAAAAACCTGTCCAACAGTGTGGTGTATATATATTTTTTTAAATACTACTCATACGTTTTGTCTGGAAATACAGTATCAGTGGAGGTTTTGTTTAAGGAAGTTTGCTCATTTAATCCAAACTGAGTGATGAGAATGAGTGACATGTTCTGATGTGAGCTAATATAATCCGGTGTTGGCAAATCTACCACCATGTTAGTGGTATCCATTTCAGTTTTATGTCTGCTCAGCTTGTAAATCCAAGGATTTATCTACATATATAGCCTAGCTGCTCAGCTCTGAGACCTGGTGAATGAACTGAGGCTCGCTCCACCCTTGAAAGGCTGTGGTTCTGGTTAGTCCAAGGATCTTGTGCAGACATGTTGTGTGTGTTCAGGTTTGTTGTGGCACTGTTCCCTGAGTTTTGGTCAGGAGTTCAATACTGCGCTATAGTTTGCTTTCAGACTATTGTATCATTGTTGTTTCATCTTAAAACCTCACCTATTGTGGGCTGGGATGAATAGCCTGTATTCATGAGAACATTTAACAAAATGCCCCACTGATGTTAGACCAACTCATGGAGGAAGGAAAAGAAAGGAAAGGTACTTACAGTGAGGCTCATAGGGAGGCGGTGGGTCCCCACAGGGTATACACTCCATGTCTTGGAAACCACTTAATTTAGTCTTCCTGTAATATCTGTTGAAGACACAAAATCGCATGATTGCAAATCTGTCAATGAGCATAGGAGCAACATGCACAAGCTCTGATACTGGTGTATTGTAAACTGTTTCTCTTCTTAGTCAGGACACTTATTGTAAAAAAAGAAACAACTGTTATTAATAACACAACTGTCTGGTAGAACGTGGCTGGCCTCTCACCCCGGCAGACAGTCGCCACACACTGCATTGCTGGTGGAGGAGCAGTTGCCCTTCTGGAAGCGGTTGATGAGTCCACAGTCCAGGCAGGGCTTACACTTCTGCAGGCTCCGGTCCTCTTTAAAGCGACTGCTCCGGCAGGGCACGCACCAGGCATCCTCTCCATATCCAAAGCCACATTCCTGGGGAGATTAATGGGAGAAATACACCGGGTAAGAGGTGGGGTCGGTGGTGTGGGCTGATGTACAGCTGGTGAAAAGAGGGCTTGAATGTGGGCTATCGGGGGTCTGGAATTAAATAATGATCTTGGCTCATAGGATCAGAAGAGAACAATAGCCTGCCTCTTTTGGGAGTCTATCTTACACTGGCAATAATCTCCCTGACTCTCTCAGTATGAATGAGCAGCCTTCCGCTGCAAGACCCAGAAAGGCCAGGCATTTGAATAATAAAGGCCCTGGGGGACACCCACTGTTGTATTATTGCAAGTTTATTGCTGTGTTTTTGTGGGACTCCCTCTCCAAGCAGACTCAGTGAGTGTCCCGTTGATTGAGAGTCCAGCAAATAAAGGAAACGCTTCAGGAAGGAGGCAAGGACTGTGGAGACGTGTATGGAGAAAAATTAGGTGAATACTCTTTTTGTGTTCAACAATTGAAAATGAACTTAAAAAGCACAGCTTCGTACTATAGCGTGAACGATCTAATGCTAAAACGCCTTTTGAGAACTTGTTCACCTGAACAAATCAAACTCTAAATTTTGAAAGATATTTTTAAGAACATGAAATAATAGATGTTAATGTTTTCTATGATGAAAATTATAAGAAGAAAAGCAAACAGCTGGCTCACTGCAGTCAGATTCATTATTTTTCAGCTGTGACCAAGCTCTTTACTGCAGCTGACAATGTAAATGCTAATTTTTACATTTTTGGTGACAAAAACCAAATGTCAACACAGAATCAACCACTGAAATAAGAATCTGAACTATCAGTCAGTTCTGTCTGCCAGTGTTAGTCTTGTTTTGACTTTTTCCAGTTGGATCTGTCACACCCCAGGCTGGTGACCTCAATGACAAACTGACATTTATGTAACAGCTGATATTACCGAACACCACACTGAGTGAAAAGACCATGCAGGGGTGACATCATTCATTATCAGCTCCACAGCAGCTGCGCTCTTGTTGTCCGCTGTTGCTCGTATATTATTTAAGTGAAGGTCAGCTTCAAACAGCGCTTCTCTCTTCACCCGTGTCCCATTTCACTGCCCGGGCATGCAGTCCTGCTGGAATGTGGGCACCAGAGTCTGATATGGGGGTTGGGTTTGGGGAAACAGCTTGGCAAGAAATGAAAAGAAAGGTTGGAAGCAATGATGTGATCGTGTGATGGCACCGCGGAGTCAAGCTAGAGGATGAAGAATTCAGTTCTTCCAGCCAAACACATGTGAGCCTGACACTGAACCCTTGGGCCAGGCCTGGCCTGAGGTGGACCATGGCTGGACTATTACAGCTGTTGTTACTCTCCATATAAGGCCTTGCTTTCCAACAGGGCAGGGCAGGGAACCGTGGAAGTGGAGGGGGGTGGAAAGGAAGAGACAGAGTGAGAAAGAGAGAGGGGGCGGCTGATGAGTGATAAAGAGGGGAAAGGTGGGGAGGGGGGGAAGAAGACTTGGCCGCCCAGAGTTGTGGGCAATGATCTTGCCGTTCTCAAGAGAAAGAAGCTCAGACTGAACCAGACAAGAAACCGCCAGAACACTCAACACTGAAATGATTCCTTAAGAAAGCGCTGCAGGCCCAGCCACTACAGGGAACCTCACAGTGGTTCTGTGACCCACTTCCACATGAAGGCAGGGGCCCAGAGACAATTCATCCTCACTTGGCACTAGCACATGCATTGTCCATGGGGCACCGCATGGCAGGATGGGGGCTGATGCTACCTAGACACAAGCAGGTCAGGACACTGACACAAAAGGAAAATGGAGCCAGCTTCTGTCCCTCTGATCCAGGCAGCACAGAACATCAAGGACTGATCTCTTTCTTCTTTTATCCCCGCTAACAAAGCTCAATACAACAGACAGCCAGCACTTTGTGAGAGTAGTTTAACAGCCAAAACAAAGCCTGCACTCTGTGATTATATGTGATGTTGAAGTTTTTCTTTTATGAAAAGGTGAGGGCACAATGTATAAGCCTTTTCCAGTAATACATTACCAAAACAGTCAACGGTAGCAATAAAGGAATAGCTACATATTCTATCTGTTAACCCCCCCGTGAAAGGGCCATATTTTCATGATGTGCAATGGCAAAATAGCACAAAACATATCCATACACAAAACCAAAGGTAAGTTAACTCTTTACCTCTGCTGGCAGGAGTAATATTTTTTTTGTTTCCCTGCAGCCAACCAATGTATTCAAGAGCAAATACTGCAGGAAAAAATATTATCCTTGAAAAATAAAATGGAAATAATGCAAATCAACATCCAAGTGTGACAGTCACTCAGTGGTTTCACCTCAAAGACATTAAAAAGGAAGAAGAAAAAAACATGCTTAACATCCAGCTTCCCTGTCCTATCTCGTAATTTAGTTTGGGTGAGATGGCCAAACAGCAGTGTGGATCGGAGAGAAGGGGCACGTTAGCTGGGACCTGAAGCACGTACAGACGCAGCCAATGCCAGCCAATAGTCCTTTGCCCTGTGTGGCTGAAGGAAATGTTACTCTTGCTACAAACTACAAGATGTTGACACATCAAAGTTGTGTTCCTGCCTTTTTTGCCACTGGCAGTTTTCCGGTATAGACTGGAAAGCAATTCACCCCCGCTCCTTCATGCTTGACACAACACAAGAGTCTAAGCAACTTTCTACAAATGAAACCTAGAATGAAATATGTCAGAGAATGAGAATTACTGGTTTTAATGGACAACCCCTCTGTATGGTTGGTTCTTTTAGCTACAGTTAGTGTGAAGGGACTAATTGATGTCTGTCAGCCTGCCTCAGATTGGCTTCCAGAGGCAAACTTCCAGAGCAAACTGGGCCACATTCCTCTGGGGTCTCTATGGCAGCTACACAGAGGGACTCCAAGAGACTGCTTCCCTCCCGACAGTCAGTCCTGGCTTTCAGAATACGGCCAGATTGTCTTGGTTTCACAGAGCTCAGATCAGGAGTTGTTTCTCAGGGAAACTTTCTCTGAGTGCAGGCCTAGGTCTCCACTGTGATCTGGCTTCCCGCTACCTTCACAGAAAGAATGAGGCAGCCAATTATTAACCAGGACCCCAGGGTGGCTAACAGCAGTCATGCCTCTCGAGCTGGCAGAGGACTACTGAAGCGTATTATCAACCACAGAGTGCATGTCTGTGTGCGCTGAGATTCAAGGCAACTGGGCCCGAATGCATGTGTGCAACAGATGTCAAGGCTGATGGAGTTTTTTCATTAGTACTCAAAGATGTAGTGAAGTGTAAACCCACCTAAAGTCCATTTACCAGCCTTTTAAGTTGTAGAACATTGTTTACTTAAGGCTGCACTTCACTTTAATGATGTAAATATATAGAATGTAATAAAATAAAATTAGGTTATGGGGGTAAAAATCAGCTTCTGAGTCCTATCCTGTTTAGTTTTTTTTTTAGGCCCAATCACTATCTTTCAATGTAACAAAATGCAACAGGTAAATTATCATATACACCCAGTTTATTAGGTAAAACTCATCATTTCTTCATTAAACCCTGCATTCATGAAGGTTATTATGTTGAGTTTGTGTTTAAACTAAGAAATGTTTAGACTGTGGGCTGTTGAACTGGACTACATTATACCAAGAGGTGTTTCTAATATTTACACGATCATCATTGATGTAAATGAAGTGTTATAGTGCTGAAGTGTGCACAGTGTAGTCTGTGTAAAAGTATTTTAAGCCCTGTCCATCAATTTGGGAACAAAGCATTGACGGTCATGATTGCTCCATTTTAAATGCAATTTACAGATTCTGCTTTCAAACTTAAATCTGACAGTTGAGTCGATCCCACTTGCTCCCAATTTGTGTTTTGTATGGTTTTAAACATTAAAATATGGAAACTGTGCCCGGAACAGGTACAATTATCTAAATATTCACATAATAATGGCTTGCAAAGCTGCACAGGATACAAAATGTATTTATTTGCAGTGAGCCATTCGTTACACTTTGCTGAAAGAGTAAATGCTTGCCACAAAATCATCATGTCTTACCATTTACTCACCTTTACATCACTGCCTATACTTGCAAAAGTAGGTGCATAGCTGCTGCCAGAGAGGAAAGCCTTTGCTTACCAACCTTAACTCAGACTATAGAGGCCTGTTTGCACAAAGCACACAAAAACCTGTGGCTAAGGTGGTGGAAAAAACTGTATTTCCAGCCGAGAGAGCAGCAAGCTTAGGCATGGCTTGCTTCAAACGGTGAAGACAATAACTTGGACTGGGTGCAATGGGGAAAAACAATGGAAGCCATTCAGTTGCCGAAGGTCAAAAGTATGGGTGTGACTGATTAAAGGGTCGGTGTTGCACAAAAGCTAATACCGGCTTGGCTGTTCTCTGCATTAAAGAGAGGAAGTAATCAATAACGTTGGTTCCCTGGACTAGATACACTTTTCTAAACAGAGACATCCATTCTTTTCAGTAACTCTGTTTTACTGTTTTGAGGGGATTTTTTTTCACCACAGAAATTATTCATCCCAATGTTTTCCAGCTTAAGGAAGTCGATTCAACTGACCTGTTGGATCCTTGCTTTGCTCACTTTCCTTTTCCTTAAATAAACAAGTGACAACACTTTTTCCTTTTAGAAGATCTATGGAAAATACTCCTGAGTGAACACAGTACTTTTAAGTTTCAGTTCATACAATTAAGGAGGTGCGCTCCAACCTTTGAAAGCTCTTGTCCTGCATCACACTGCTTGCAGGGTTTACAGTTCCCAAACCGGTCCTTGTATTCCTGCTCTCTGCATTCTCTGCTCTCCTCCTCAGCCTCCACAGGAATCTGACGGGGACAGTAAGCAATTTGGTGAAAGTTAGATTCCCCGCATGTCATTGCCACATTCATCCACAACAGATAAAGCAATGAATCCAAAGCTATGCATCATAATCTCCTTTATAATCATTTAAGGGGATCAAACCATGCTGTGGACTCTTCTTGAAAACAAGTCTGATTCTGCTGTGATAAGATATGAGGAAACCTAAAGAAGCCCTGTGGGAAAAACTGCATAGCTGCTGCAGCAGAATCTAAGTCAAAGCAATGCTACAGGGAATGACCAAAACCAGAGACTACAGAACAAACGCATTCAATGAGGATAGCGTACCACACGTAAAGATAAAATGATAGCATTATCAGGGGTCACCTGCAAGGGCTTCACAGATCCCACTGTTAAAGACATGTACTGCTGTTCAAATGCAGGTGAGCATTTTTGTCCAATCTTCCCAAGGTTTACACCTCATAAAAACAGTATTTAAGTATGTGACCTGCAAAGGGCTATATTTTTGATGAGATTAGAGCAGAGATTTTAATTGCAACTCACTCCTGTAGATGGAATTCTCTTGGTTGTAGAGAATAATGTGTGACATGTGCTTAAAAGTACCAGGAAAAAAAACAACCAAGGGAACTTTGAGCTATGATGTGGGAGCTGTTTGCTCAAATAGAACAGAGCACAATTGAATTAAACAGACTGGAAAAGAAACCGCTGTCATTCACAGATTCAAGATCTCAACAGACAAGATATACACACTATAAGGTGTTGGCTTAACAAAATGTTGACTAAAAACTTTGTTCCAAATGGATAATGTAATAAACCACTTACCAGAATGGAATATATGACATGAACAGTTAGTACAAGTGAGACTGTGTAATGAAGCATCCAGACCATTTTGATAAGCCACTTGTTGCCTGCAGCTGAAAAACAAACATGGAAAACTGTTCTTAAGTATGTTAGTGTGTGGCACACTTTGTAAATTATCAGGAGCGGAAGTGCATGTGGTCAGCTCTGATTTAGTGGAGAAAAAAAACAATACAATTTGATTATTGTCACCAAAATAGAAAAGTTCAGGAAACCAAACGTGAATGCCTGGGAACCATGAATAAAATAATGTTCAAAACGCTAAATATTTTTCCAGTAGCACACGTATATGCATATGGGTTTGAATATTTCACTTATTGTAACAATAAATAAGTATTTATATATGATACTGTCATATAACACAAGGGAAATCTGGATTTAAACGTTTAAAAACACGCTTTCTACAGTAAAGCAGGTGTGTGCTATGAAGCACAAATGAATATATAACCACAGGCGCGTGCACAGTGTTAATTGATGCTGTTTGATTAAAGTCCCATTAGCAGCTGCTATAGTCTTGCCCTCGGCTTTCTTAGCTGTACATGAGGAAGACGAAGCCTGCTGTCACCATGGGAATCATTAAAATGTTAAATATCCATCCCTATACGGAGACAGGGTGCCTGTAAACCGTTTATTTCATGGTGTCGCTACAGTAATATCACTTAAAATATGACTTTACGGACTACTTCTTGTGCCGCTCGGCGATTGTTGCACATCACATGTAACTTGATAGGAATGTTCAAAACTGTTTTTTTTTTAAAGAAGCTCTTCTTACCTGCTAAAAAGGAGCCTGTTGATCAAAGTAGCGGTTCCTAAAAATCGGAAGCAGACCGGTGAGAGGTGGTGGTGTGTTTCCCGCACCGGTCTGCTCAGCGTGTCCGCGCTGCTGCCCCAGCCCAGCTCAGTCACAGCCGCCGCGGCGGCAGCGGCAGATCTACCCCGAGATCAAAGGCGGACAGAGGGGGGGTGGCTTTATGGATCTGAAGTGAGTGTATCTGATCTGTGATCAGCCTGCATCAAAGACCAGGTTCCACAGAGAGCCAAACGCTGACCCAGCCCGGCGAGGTTCTCACAGGGTGATCGATAACGTTCTGCTGGTTTTTAATGAGAGTCGAGGTGGAAAAGATGCAGCAGATTTGAAAGTGTTGAGATACAAGAGGACGACTTCTACAATCTCTCTCTCTCTCTCTCTCTCTCTCTCTCTCTCTCTCTCTCCTGTTTATTCGATGACTTTGCTGTTTCAAACTGTGGCCCGGGGACCTCAACTGGTCTCTCTTATCGCCCCCGCGGTCCTCACTGAAACATTAGTATATTCACCGTAATGACTGGAATTGACTCCGATTCTAGAGGATGACCAACGTGCAAACGTTTCCATTTTTGAAACATGACTCCTTACAGACTTATAACGCAGGCTTAGACTACTGCCTGTCCACTTGGAGGTTATGTGGGAAGCTTTCATGTTTATGACCTGCAGCAGATGTCAGCCTGCTGCCCCAGGACTGGCTGAACCTCAGTTGACTTAACACATCTGCTATTCACTGTCAAGGTTTAGGTAACAAGACAAAGAGCTGCCCACTGCAATAAGCTTTCAGCAGTTTGATTCAGCACTAACTTTTCTATCTAGAAATATCTTCATCAGGCATTGCTGCTCCAGCACCTGCAAAAGTTTTTCAGATGTGCATGCCTTTTTTTTGGGACTGGTTTAGGTAGCAGCACTCAGAAAAACTTCATACAGATCACTCAGTAAAAATAAACGTTTTCCACAAATTGGTCTTGGGTCCATTCAATTTAAATGTATAAGAAAATGTGACAGGTATTACATTGTTAGTGGGGAGCTAGCTAAAGACTTTCTACAGATATTCTTTTCTAACAAAGCCTAATTTTGTCTTAATTAGGCTAATGGCAGCAAGTGCAGCAGCTTCAACTGATCTGTCAAAGGTCATGCTGACACAAAATATACATGATCTTAATCCCCTCTACCAAAGAACACAGCACCAACTGTGCTGTGTGCAAGCTGGTGAGTGTCTGAACTAAGGCAAAGACACAGAGGACAAAAGTTCAGCAGTGCAACAAAAGTGGCCAATTACTGTACGTGTCTGGATATGTTGTATATCAGTTCCAGGAAATCAGATTCTACTTTGCAAATGTAATTATCTGCTACTGAGCATATTGTGGAATATTACTTTTCCACTGGCTTCACTGGTCTAAGGCAGCATGCTGACAAATCAGTTATTATTACTTTATAAGTCAGAGATAAAACCTGAGTCATAACTCTTTCATCACCTTCATGAATTGTTATTTTTTATGGAATCACAGAAAAACTATTTCTCGCCGTAGCAGTCACAACAATTGTATTCTAAATCATCCTGTTAATGTTTGCATATATTAATTTTCCACTTTGTTGAGGTCACATTTGTAGACTGGTGATATACTGTACAGTGAGCCATCTAGTGGCGAGAAGGTGGTGCTGCAGTCAAAGCTTCGTCTCCTACAGCTGAACAGTCAAGATTTGCTGTAGTCTCCATCTGCTGGAATGTTGGCGTCATCTTTCCTTAGCGGATATTTACTGCTGCTAAAATGTTGGTCTTCAGTCTGCTGTAAAACATCTACAAACTGATTTGTCATTAAGAATGTGCAAATATTATTTTCTGATATTCTATTCTACAGTAATTTATCTTCACATTTTGTCATACTCCATATAAGGCCCCATGGCAAGTGGAAGAGTTCTTCTATATCTATTTTAAAGCAACATATAGTTTCTATTGGGTAATTAGGCCTAATTCCATATGAATAGCAGCTCATGTAAAGTGGAATCCTAGTCTATTCAGTTTTATTCCACTGTATTATATTTTTACAAAATCAATATTATCTACCACAGTATTATATTCTATTTTGGTCTATTCCGCATTATCCAAATTATACATTCAGCATTTAAAATGGTTCGGAAAGTGCACTAATCTATTTTAATCTACCACACTGAATTAAATCTTCATATTTGTATTCGCTATAAATGATCTGTCACAAGTAGACTCCAGTCCTTTGTTTTATTCTTGTCGACTAAACAGTTTATACCAGTTTTGACTCTATACCTAAATGGCAAGCGGACTCCTATTCTAATCTGTTCGCCCATCCCTAGTTTGCCAGTGTGGTGTGTCCTGTCAGAGCTCTATGCAGCAGCTGTGGCTGTAAGACACCGGCGCCTTAAAATCTGCTGCAAATTGTCCAGAGGAGTTAATCTCTGTTAAAAATCTCTTGTTGTGGCAGATTCTATTATACACATTCCGTCACTTAAGTGTTCGGGTCGGATGCCATTTATACGGTCATTTAAAGGAGCTTATGCCTTCCCTTGTGGTGCAGAGGACAGGACGGAGATGCTGCACTGATGCTGCTGCCAAGCCTGCTGCTTCCCTACTGTGACTTTACCTCTCTCCCTCTCCCTCTCTCTCTCTCTCTCCAATGCGACATTGAGACGTAGTCTAGTGAGTTAACAGGGCACTGCGAACTGTGTTTAGCTAGAAGGATATTTTAATATTACAAACCAATACATGGACATTTTTTCTTTACTGAATGAAAACGAGTCTTCTTGGGGAAAGTCTCTATTAGGCCTAAAGCCTCGGGCGGGTGAAATCTTACTAGGCTACTTTGGTAAGTTGCCCATTTTTGCATGTGCCAGTTTGCGTGTTTTTTGACATAGGACTGCTGGAGTTCTTCTCTGGCTGGTGTGGAAGGACTATAGACCAAGTGCGTGTCTTGGGAAAAGCCATTATAATGCCACTGGGAGCAGGTGTATATTCTAAGGAGCGTGGAGTCCTTGACTTTGAGGTGATGATCACTTCTCTACGGGGCATAATCTTGGTGGTAGCCTGCTGTCAAGAAACAATGCACCACGTTTCAAAAACAGGCTACATAGATTTTGCAGAAGTAGCCTATAATTTTGGCCAAAGGTTCCAGGCTAAAATAAGAGAAGTTTCTGTAAGGTATGATAGCCTGGTGGATTTTCTTACATGTTTAGCAGTGGAAAAGGTTAAGGGCCTTAATTAGCTGGTCAGCAGGACGCAGACGGGCCCTTAATTCAGCCACTGATTCTGGTCTACAAAGTTGACGTGCGCATCGCTGACCGCAGTGCGCCAGCACCTGATCACTGAAGTCCCTGATTTAAATTCTTAAGTGGGCAACACTTGCGGAGCCACAGACAGAAAGGTTTTGTCCTTTGAGTCATACTGTATGTCAAAAGCATATTAGATTGCATGAGACTAGTTAGTAGGCTACAGAATGTTCCTTGTGGACTATCTTATTTACATTAAAATTAAATTGGGAACCGCGATGCCCGACCTATTCCATTTCAGTTTTATCCTGATTAATGTTTGAACGCATGATTTGTTGTCCACGCAAGCACTGGAAGCTGCCCGCTTTTTAACTAACAATCACTGATTTAGGCTATCGCTGACAATAAAAAACAGAGGCCTGTCAAGTTTTACTTCCGGAACACTGGGCCAGAATGGGGCAGTGAGAGCGCAGCCGCGCCGTGTGTTCACTAGCGTGCAGTTTTAGTGTTAAAATATAGCAAGAAAGATAGCTAAATATATGCAACATTTGATGCATAGCCCACAGGAATCAAGTAGGATAATACGCATGCGCATAAAAGATTTCTCTCGGTTTATATTATTACGTTGGTACAACAAGTTTGTAAAATATTTAATACACCTCTCGGAAAAAAATATACATCTAATATTTTCATTACATCACTCTCAAGGACTAGCAGCCAAAAGACAAGTAGCAGCTGCATTGCTAAGACCGTTGAGTCTTACTGACGGGATCTAAGACGACACGGAAGTAGTCGGGAGTGAACTATCTCGCTTCATCTCCACCGTTGTTGCTCTCGCACGCAGTGTAACTCATTATAATTAGAACATCGCCTAAGAAGGAGTCAGTATGTTGTTGGAGCGAAATAGTCATGCCACTTGGTGTTGTGATTGTTTCCAGGAACACTGCCTATCGTGAAATGTGTCAGCTTTTTGAGGGGACCATTAACGGAGCGCACTGGACAGAGACAAGTAAGTGGGGGGTTGATGGAATAGCGGGATATAGCTCCCTAAAGAGGCCAAGCAGATACCGGCACCCGCGGTCAAAGGAAAGCCTCTTAGCCACAGCATAGTGACTTTATGTGCCATCTTCCATCGTATGCATCACAAATCGAGGGGTGATGTATATTTACCAGACAGTTTTACTGAACAGTCAGGTGTTTTGAGGAAAATAACGGGTTACTTGTTTTGCAACAGCTGTTTCCTGGGAGGAGTATTCGTGCGCTTAGGGCAGAAGATAGTCCAATGAATGTGTATGTGCTGGGACACACAGCAACGACGAGATGGCCAACTGTCCAGACCCGTGGTAAGCTACCCTATTATAAAATATTCCTGGCAACAGGACAGCATATTGAATGTTAGCACCTGATAGGCCTTCCTGTGATGTTCAGGCCATTTGAACTGACTGGCCAATAAAGACATAGCAGGAATAACAGCATTAATGAGCCATTCATGCATTATAATAGTGGGCTATAAAGTCATATTAGTCCAGGACAGTTTAGTCTGAACTGAGGAGCTTTTCAGCCTTCTTGTGCTGGCTGCCACACCCACACCATTTCCAATGAATGCACCATTGTGCACTTGGCTGCATGGGTCCAGTGTCTTGCTGCTGAATAAGCAACAATATGTTGCTTTACTGCTGTTAAGGCGCAGACAGGTTAACTTATTGTTTTGCTTTACAGAAGCAAAACACCCATGCTGATGCCTTACATAGCAGCACAATCCATGTCTAGATTGTGGTACAGATGAATGACATAGTAAAGGAAAAACCAACCTAAAGTGTCTTAAGCCCTTTTCAGACATGCACTGAAACCCTGAAATTATCTGGACATTACCTGGAGGAGCTGTACGTAAAACACTAATGTCCGAATCAGTCAACTTGGACGGATTTTACCCTGCCAGCTAAGTCCGCGTAATGTCCGAGTGAGCCCATGTAAGAATACAGTGGCGTATAGTCCAGGCGTATTCACGCTAAGCTAGTGGCCATGGTGATGTCATTCAATCATGAGACTGGTGTGAAACCGAAAGGAATACAGACATCCAGTGGTGAAGGAAAACAGTCATTGAAGACGCCAATGAAAGGGCAGTTCTGGACAAAGTCCGGGCCTGATTCTGGAGTTAATGTGTGAAAACAGCTTTAGTAAAGTGCTGGGCCACCACATGCTGCCATAACAGCTTCAGTACACCCAAGCATTGATTCTACCATACAAGTCTCTGGACTCCACCGGGATCATCACCTGTACGTAGCTGCCAACGTAATGGTCATGGAGGCAGAATTAACCTGCAACAAAATGACTGAGATAATACTCCAATGGATAGGAAACAGCACACAAACAAACAATTGTCTTGAGGAAGTGAACCACTAATCTGGTCTGCAACCACTGTTATAACATTTTTAAATGTTTTTGGTTCTAACTTGCAGCACTTCAGTGCAATAAGGCTCTATGTGAAGTTGTACAAATCTACAATATGTTCTCAAAATTTATATCTGGAAGTGTAATACTAATCTCTTGGCATTAATGGACCTTTAACAGATGGAGCTGGTGAGTGGTCCATTCTCACGTTTTGTCTACGTCCTCTACAGTAAAGATCCAATTTGACACCTTTTCTCTGTGACTACAGGAACTATGTAATCCTGTCAGTGCACTCGTAGAGGAGTGCTTCAAATGAATGAAAAGTAAAGGATTAAAACAAACACCTTTTTTGAAGAAGTCATAATTTAATATTTTATATGCAGAGAGGCAGGGATGAGTATCATTAAGATTTAACAATACTACTACTCTTACTGATAGTGCTTATCCAGTATTTTAACTGTACTTTTTTTAAACAGAGAAAAACAAAATGAAATAACTTCATAATTAATATTGCTTTATTTTCTCTTGTGTACTGTTAACTTTCTTGAGTAGCAAACTGCAACAGCATCATTTTGAACAAATCACTGGACCACAATGTGATAACTAAAATATAAAAAAATTAAATGCCGGACTTTTCCTTTGACAGTATTTTTACACTGGGATATTTTGACTGCTGCCTCCAGATCACTAGCTCTGCCCCTGGTCCGAAGTGAAACTGAATTTCTAAACAATAGTTCAGATGACTTTCTGACCGTTTCAGATGAAATTTTTGAATGCACCATTACAATTATCTGGATAATGGTGACCTTTAATCTTTAACTCTGCTCATATAACGGAACCTTATTTAACTCAGTGTGTGGGCTCCATGCTGCTAGCATGCATAACATAGGACCTCCAAGCTAGTCAGATGAAAGCTGCATTTCTCCGCCTGTATGTGATGAACTTTTGGTAAATGTTTTCTACTTATCGCTTGTGTTTCTGGCCTTAAATGCAAAAGACTTGACAGAAGACACTATCAGAAGCTTAAGCCATTTTTCAAAGACTTAAAGTTTTTAATAGCTTACAGTGCAATGTTTCCCATTGTTTGTTGTCAAATCTCTAAAACACATTTGTCTGGGGTTTTTTAGGTTGCCATGGGTGACAGTCTGTCATGAATACATTGGCCTGAGGTCATACCAGGTCTCTCCCTTCACATCTGTTCAAGATGTCAAACAGCTGGTCTTTGAGGAGACGAACTTCCCAGTCAAAGAGCAGCGACTGACCCACAATGGGAAAGTGGTGAGTGTTCTTTGTTTGTAACAGCAGCATATGCATAATTGTACCACTGACATTACATTGCAAAGCAGATACAAATTAACAGAAAAGTGGATCATGTTCATGTACTGCATAACTTGTTTTCTTTTTGTGTTTCCATTTTCTTCACAAGCTTTACTCAGCTGAACTCAGTTACAAAACTATTGAAGGGGGCAGGTCACAGAAAAAGTTATAAAGTAGTGTTATAATTTCATACAGCAGCCTTTTTGTCCAAAACACAAACAGGTTTCAGCATTGGCCCCAGGCTTTGACTATAAACACAGTTAAATATTGTAGGGATTGTATTATAAGTGCTGGGTTACAGATTACTGTATAGTAATTATTTGTTCACAGATATTAAGAGTACTTTTCACGAGTTTATTATTTTTCCTGTGATGTGTTTATTAAAAACATCAAAATTCAATGTGTTCTGCTTGGTTACCTCAATATTGGGTGATTTGTTATGGTTATTTTAGCTTGCTTGCCCACTGTTCTTTGCTCCTAACACATATATCAGTATAATATTGCACAAAGACAAGAGGAGGAACTGAAGGTTTATTCTCTGATGGTAGATAACTGCGACAGTAGACAGCAGCTATTTCAGTGCCCGTGTGCCATAACTGCATGATGTGACACTCATCTAAACAGTTACCAGTGCCTTCACTGTTAGAGATGATGTGAATCTCCCTCCCTATATCTTTCCATCTATCTATCTTGAGTAATGCAGTGTAATCCTGCACACAGTATCTATCAGCTCAGATGACTGCAGTCAAATAGTCTGACTCATGCTGTTTTCCAACATGACTGGCACCTCAGCAGTGTATTGTAGTCTACTTATTGTATTCCTACCTTACATAGCGGCTATATTCATTCATTTATCTTCAATACCGCTCAGTCCCAAACAGGGTCGTGGGAGCAGCTATATTTTTTATAGACATTAAGGCCTTCTGATTGTTAATTATCTTTCACACTATAAAAATCATATTTTTGATAAAATGCAAGTGTCCCGGTAGCATTAATTTGATTAATGGGTCACTCTTTTTGGCAGATCAATCTAGAACATGTCTCTTGTGTGGTAGTCTGTGATAGCTCCTTCAGCGTATGGGCGCAACTGATTGAAAGCACCAGGTGGGGTTCAGTGCTTGGCATCCCCCCGATCTCGTACTGAGGAACTGGCTGTAAGCCACAATTACAAACAAACACCCTACCATATATACTACAAGGTCAGGTACTACAATTCAGACAAGAGTTTCGATATAAAAAATCTCTGTCAAATTCTGTCCTGTATCTGTAATGTGAAAAGTGAAACGAAAATCCAGACTTCCATTGTGTAAGTCTGAATTTCAAGTTATATTCCTGTTCTCCCTGATGCATTAAAAATGTGCAGTGGTCTGACAGATAGGGATAGCTTTAGCAGTGAGCCAAATGTAGCTTAAGTTAACGCTAGTTGTCAAACACTGGTAACTAGTTGCACATCTCATACCATCTCATAACATCTGATGTCATATTAGTATCTCTTCATTTTTTAAGTTGATCCAAACGTTAATCTAGTAATGTTAACAGAAGACCAGGAGCTTGTGTTATTAGCAGCTTGGTAACTGCAGCACTCAGGCTGCTACCAGAGGCCAAAACCATAGTTAACGAGCTGTTAATAATGGTACATGTGTCACACCATCTCAGTGTTAGCTAAATATATAAATAGGGTAAAGAAGCGCTATAGTCCAGTTTACATCCAAAAGCCACGTACTCCGGCATATTTAATGTCAGCAGTCAACTTTAGCAACACACTCCTATCACTCAAAGGTTAGCTGTGGCTGATTCCAGGTCAGAGGTTTTAGGTATCAGGTTTCAGCAGGCGCTGTCAAACTTTGAATTTGCATAGTAGAATATAAACATAACAGATTGGGTTTAGGGGGTCTTTAAAAAAAAGTGCATTTTTTGCACTCCATGCAGTACCAGGCAGATACTTATGTCAACTGTTCTTTCTAAGAAATGATTTAACTGACTATTAAGAATCTTTATTTTTGTAATACATAATGGGTATTTTTAACTGTGATTTAAGGACCAATCACCAGACAAGCATGACACTGACGTAAATAGAAACCATAGTTAACTATCAAACCTAAATCATGGACATTCTGCTGTGTTGAATGGTTGTAGGGGTTTTGACATATACAGTGGGTACGGAAAGTATTCAGACCCCCTTAAATTTTTCACTCTTTGTTATATTGCAGCCATATGCTAAAATCATTTAAGGTCATTTTTTTCCTCATTAATGTACACACAGCACCCCATATTGACAGAAAAACACAGAATTTTTGACATTTTTGCAGATTTATTAAAAAA
>NW_018127926.1:2162928-2241720 GCF_001952655.1 Monopterus albus
CTGAATACTTATGACCCTGTGATATTTCAGTTTTTCTTTTTTAATAAATCTGCAAAAACGTCAAAAATTCTGTGTTTTTCTGTCAATATGGGGTGCTGTGTGTACATTAATGAGGAAAAAATGAACTTAAATGATTTTAGCATATGGCTGCAATATAACAAAGAGTGAAAAATTTAGGGGGGTCTGAATACTTTCCATACCCACTGTATTTATCACCGCTCTTTGACATTCAATAATCCAGTCCTCCTGGCTCAGTTCTCCCTTTGCCGAGTTTGCTCGTCACCGCTGTGCTGCAGCCGTAGGAAAAACGACAAAAATATTATTCCTACTTTGTAATTCAGTGAATATCAACTAACTAAACAGGTAGTGTTTAGCATTCACTGTGTACTGTGCGTTACCTGACGGCTAACTTGTTCCACTCCTGCAGGTCACAGGATCTAACCGCTGACACCGGGGCACGCCAAAGTTGTCAGAAAAGGCACGTTTTTGCTTTGAAATTACACGTCGGACGGTAGCTAAATGTTTAAACAAAGAGCATGTCGTCGACCCGTTTGTCCTGAAACTAGTGATGTGACGTTCCGTATCGAGGCTTCGAAGCGTGTGCCGAGTAGGGGAGGGGGCGTTTCCGCGATGCGCGTATCGAGGCTTGCGTCAAGCGATATAAACCCCTCAGGCTCCATTCAAAATGTGGGTGTTTGATGGAGAAAAAAGAAATCGCCTAAGACCTGCCACAGTGGAGAAACTGTTGTTTTTAAATAAAAACCAATGATGTGTCCCCTAAACCATAATCACTGGCCATACCTCAACGTTACAAAAGCACAATCATTGTCCATACCCCAACCACCCTCACCTCACTGTAAATAATCATTTCCATTTTCATCATTTCCAAATAATCATTTTCCATACTGCCAGTATATATATATACACAGTATACTGCCATCACTACAATATACATGTTTTGCATACTTCTTTATTTTGCTGACAGTTTTATTCACAGGCTTTCTGCAAAATGCCACACACTTCAAATTCATGCCAACTGATATTGTTGCATCCAGTAGATGTCCTACTAGAGCAAATGAAGCTTCAAGAAGCTTTGCGCTGGAGTGAACCAATTGGATGAAAGGCTTCATTGCTTCATGAAGCTTCATCTGCCCATCACCTGAAACCCCCCCTGCGAATTTTGCATTTGCTGCTGTTTGTTGACTTCCGCATATTTACGCCAGTCCGCCATGTTTGTTCACAACAGCGTTGCACAGTCATCGCGCATTTATATTACGTCATCTGCCCTTTTCTTAACTTTTCTTCTCTCATGATAATTAAAGGAAATATTTGATAGGAAGAGACGTTTGGATGGGGTTGGTTTTTTGACAGCTCTTCAGATTTGTATCCATTTTTAAAAAACAATTATTTTTATGGTTTCTCCTCCTAATTTATGTTACTACGTTGTCTGTTATGTCACAAATTGTACAAATCATTACTTAATGGTGCAGTAAACCCAGCGAGGATGATGACAGGGGTTTGCTTGTGCAGAGCTCAGTTTTCCAGGCAGCACACTGATGTGCAAAAACTGCTGAGTCCAGTGGGTCACAGTGTCACCTTGAAAAGGCTCAAACATCAGCAGCAGCAGTTTGGCCTGGTGGTGGCTCTGGCTTCCTGCTGCATTGATTCTGAAAGATACACCAGCACATGATCGTCAGTCACATTAATGTTTTCAATAACACTGCCCAAAAGATTAAATAGCAGTAGGGTTGAGAAACCGATGCATGAATCTGAATGGGAGGGCATGTGCAATGAGTAATAGAACAATCTACAGAGAAAACTTCATCTTTCACCAGATTTATAACCTTCTTCACATATTCTTCTACTTTCGGCTGTTCCTGTTAGGGGTCGCCACAGCGAATCATCTGTTTCCACCTAACTCTGTCCTCGACATCCTCTACTCTCACCCCAATTAACTTCATGTCCTCTTTTAGCACATCCATATATCTCCTCTTTGGCCTTCCTCTTGACCTCTTGCCTGGCAGCTCCATCTCCAACATCCTTCTACCAATATACCCTTTTCTTCAAATAAATCAGATCATGTACATACATTTTTTTTTTTAATAATATGCTTTTTCTTCTATGCTAAATTATGCTTCACCTGTAGCTGAATGACAGCATAAAGATTGGGAGCTTGGTGCCTGCTGGAAGCCCAGAAGTATCTGTCACCCTGGAGGGAAGAGGCCTTAAAGGGGGAGGTAGGATTAAATCCACCACATGTAAGCAATAAACAAGTTCTTCCAACCATGAAGCTTACCTGTTTTGGCTTTTACAGGGAGGTTTGGACAGACGACACCACCGCTAGTCGAATTTTTGAAAGATATTTTGAGGAGGTATCCTGAAGGTGGACAGATTCTTAAAGTAAGTGTCAGTCTACATTATTAATTTATACTGGCCAAACAATATTTAGCATTCCAAAAATTATGCAGAATTAATGACAACTGGATTTGAATTGTTTTCTTTAGCAGGTCAGTATAGAAAGTGTTAAATTCTGAATTTCACTTTTTAAAGCCTATTGAAGCAAGATGGGGGAGAGATTAAAGCATCCAGCATATAAACTGATGTCACCGTGCACATTCACCTATGCTTTCATAAGTGCTTATGTTTCCTCCGTTTTATTTTGAAGGAACTGATTCAAAATGCTGAAGACGCTGGAGCCACAGAAGTCAAGTTCATGTATGATGAGACAGAGTACGGAGTGGAGTCACTGTGGTCACCTGACATGGCTCAGCATCAAGGTTAGTAGTTATAGGTAACAGTTATCAGAGGGCATCTCCAGCCCTACCGGTATCTGTACTGCTTAAGTATTGTTTAGCACCGGTGTCTGATCGTGTCCTTTGACCTCCCTGTGAATGTGAAAAAGGGAAACCACACATATATTTGTTACAAGGATTATTAAAACAATTCATTACACTGAACACTTACTGCATTTGTGTTTTTAGATTGTCTTAACTTGTTCTACATCATTGAACTGCAGGTACGGCATTGTATGTGTACAATGATGCTGTGTTTACTGTGGAAGACTGGAATGGGATTCAGGAGATTGCAAGAAGCAGGAAGAGAGAGGATCCTTTGAAAGTTGGACGATTTGGGATCGGTTTCAACTCTGTCTACCATATAACAGGTGAAGGTTTAACTGAATGCTAAATATAATTTATGTCATGGGCTGTTTCCTCATGTGGGATCAGTCTTTAGAAATTGGGGATATTCTGTGTAATGAGAGTTTTTTCATCTTAGAGGTTTTCTGTATATACAGTATGTGTGAGTATTTGTCTGCACATTCATTTAGGCTAGTTGTGTGACGTTCTGTATTAAATGGGAGCATTTTAAGCTTCCATATAGTGACGTATAATGACACATGGTATAATTATGAGAGTGACTTGGTCAAATTGGCCACCAAAAATAGAAATTTAAACCTGCCCTGGAGGTACTAAAACGCAGATGTTCCACTGCAGTAATATATTATTTTATTTTGTCTCATAAAACCGACTGCAACCGACTGCTGCATTATTTTATATACATTATACATTAAAATGCTGATTTATTATTATTAGGGTATTTTTTCCCTTTTTATATTGTGATAAACTGTATCATGGACTTTTTATTGTGGCAATATCATATTGTGAGTGTGAGTTTTTGGTATCATTATACATCCCTATATAAAAACCTCTAGAAAGTTTTCAAGTAGAGAAACACCAGCTAATTCCTGGAATACAATTAGATGTCTAACAGCAAATAATGTGTTTACAAAGCTCCTATATTTAACATTGACTTAAACCATATTATGCTTTATGAAAGGATCAAAACGTTCACTTGGTCATGTAGAGTTTTTACGTTGTTGCTCTGTTCCAGATGTTCCCAGTATATTCAGTGGAGACCAGATTGCCATGCTGGATCCTCATCAGACCCTGTTTGGAGTGAATGACTCTGGACAGTGTTGGAACTTGAAGACAGACATTAAGGAGATCACAGAACTGGCTGACCAGTTTGCCCCCTACATTGGGATGTTTGGAAGCTCAGAGAAAACCATTAAGGATGGCAGCTTTCCTGGAACGCTGTTCCGCTTCCCGCTCCGCATGAATCCCTCCCAGCTCAGTGGCAACATTTACAACAAAGAAAAGATTTTGGAGCTCTTTGAGTCTTTCAAAGCTGATGCAGACACAGTGCTTCTCTTCCTTACAAGTGTGAAGAAGATCTCCTTGCATGTGCGCGAGTCAGATGGTACAGAACGCCTGTTGTTTCAGGTTACAGCAACAGAGAATACTGATGATAAGCTAGAAAGACCAAATGCACTAAAGACTCTAGGCCAGGCTGTAGACAGCTATAGCAACGGTATCCCCAGTTCTACCATCACATGTGTCACATACCAGGTCCACATAAAGACTCAGGATGAAACCTCTAAAGAGACTCAGAAAACAACTTGGCTGGTTTGTAATGGAGTAGGGGGCAGGGGGATCTGTCCTGAGTTGGACTCTCTGGCAGATGATCTGAAATTTATGCCAACCATTGGCATTGCCCTGCCTCTTTCACTGATCAACACAGAGGACATAGGTGCCGCATCTGGTTTCTCAGGACGAGCCTTTTGCTTCCTTCCTCTTCCTCCCGGGGAGGAGAGCGAGACGGGGCTTCCGGTTCATGTCAGCGGCTTCTTTGGTCTCACAGACAACCGTAGGAGTATCAAGTGGCGAGAAGTAGATCAGTGGAGGGATCCAGCTGCCCTGTGGAATGAGCTGCTTATAGTCACCGTCATCCCTAGGGCTTACTTCATGCTCGTTGCTGAGGCTATCAAAAGGGTACAGACAAAAAAGGACCAAGAATTTCCGTTGTCCCCCACAGGGACTTACTGGGCCTGGCCAGACCCTAAGCAGGTCAAGTCCCGCTGGAAACCCATCCTTCAGCCGCTGTTTCATGACTTGCTACAGCAAGAAGTCATCTATTCCCTCAGTGAGAGCTGGATCCGGGTGGACCAGGCTGTGTTCTCAGAGCTGGACACAGACAAGGACATTTCAGAGACAGTGATCAACTACCTCCAAAGCTCAGGAATGCAGGTGGCAAAGGTACCTGCCGCCGTGGAGTCTGTGTTGGCTGCCTACACAGCCGAGTCTACTGAAGTTAGGAAGGTGACTCCATCTTTGTTGCGTCAAGTGTTCAGGAAGTACAAACACAAGGGTCCTTCACAGGAGAAGCTGCTACTGCTGGAGTTTGCACTTAGTGATGAAAATTACGCTGACCTCATAGGACTGGAGCTCCTGCCACTGCAAGATGAGACATTTACAACATTTTCATCTTCTGTCAGTGAAAAGGATTCCATTTACATCGCATCTGAAGAATTCTCCAGGTAGAGATAAAGAGATTCATTTGTGAATTTCTAGTACACTGACTGGCAAGGTCTGAGTTTCAACCAAGTTGTTACAGCTTGTGTCATTTTCTTAAGATATCTTTATTTTCTATAATATTCATCTACCTTTTACTCCTAAAATGTTTTTGATATGTGAAAATAATATGAAGTAGTATTTTTGACCCAGAAAGACCCTGAACTGTCATTTCATGGACACAGCACTCATTCCTAATATTTAGTGACACACTTTTGTGGACCAGATTTACACAGGTTCACCAGCCTGTTATAAATGCATCTCATTTATTTATATACATATAAACAGTAAGTGCAGATATAAGTATAATAAATAATACAGTAAACTGTATACAGATATATTATTTTTGCTAATCCTATGTCTGTTGTTCTTTTTGATTTATTGTTGTATTTGGAATTAAATTGATAAATAACAGCATCAATTTTTGTATGTGAAAATTATTCAACATTAAAATGGATATGTATAATAAAATTTTTAATATTTGTTTTTTTCCCTTATGCTTTGCTCTAAGGTCTCTGTATCCAGGACTTCAGGGTCGGTTTATATTGGAGAGCATTAAACCTTCAGTAATGGACAGTTTGAAGAAAGCAGCCAAAAGCAGAGGTAATAACATATTAAATTTACAAAGTCTCATATAGATATAAATATATGTATGTCTAACCATCTGTGGCCACAGACAATGAACAGCAAACTTTTATATGGTAAGATAGTGAAAGTGGTTTTATTTGCTGATGACACTACCATATGGGCATCGGGTGAAAACTTACAGCAACTTTCTGGACGGGTTACACAGGAACTTGAGAAGATAAAGAAATGGTGTGACAGTAATATACTATCTCTGAATTTGGATAAAACTAAATTTATGGTATTTGGGAATCGTAGACTAGATAATGAACTTCAATTGAAAATTGGGGGAGCTAATATAGAACGAGTATATGAAATTAAATTTCTAGGTGTCATAGTTGATGACAAATTCTCCTGGAAATCGCATATCAGATATGTTCAGAAGAGCGATAAGAATTGTGCATAAGATGGGGTATAGGGATCACACCAATGGAGCTTTCATACAGTCTAAATTGTTAAACTTTTTTGATTTAGTTGGATATAAGACTGCAGTGTTTATGTATAAAGCCAGGAGCAATTTATTACCTGGTGGAATTCAAAAACTATTTAATGAAAGGGAAGGGGGATACAATTTAAGGGGTCAGTTAAATTTAAAAATTCATGCTATACGTACAACCAAAAAAAGATTTTGTATTTCCATAAGTGGGGTAAAACTATGGAATAATTTAAGTGTAGACATAAAAAATAGTAATAGAATTGATGAGTTTAAACATAAATATAAAGGTATGTGTCAATCAAGATATATGCAAGAACAGGCTCAATGATTAATTACATGGAACATTGTGGGTGTGGTGTGCACTTTGTAATAATATATAGTACATTACTTGTGTGGTGTAGAAAGAATGTAATTATGTAAGAATGTTAACACTGTATAATCTTTTTTAGTATATTACTTGTGTGGTGTAGAAGAGAATCATTTACTGCTTGCAAACCAATGATGGTAAGATGATGTCATGGGGTAGGACTGGATAAGTCTGACTTCTTCCTACTTCATTCAAGCATGTACTAGGTATAAGCAAATTGATATTGGATTATGTGTAAAATTATGTGTTGTCATATCAACTGTTTCTACATGCTTGAAAGAATAAATCAAATCAAATCAAATCAAAATCAAGATATAGTTTAATTGATTTCTAATGTTAATAGGATCTGACGAGAAATCTGTGTATGTAATCAGATTAAAGGGTCAACTTAGAGCACTGTGCAAAGAATTATTTGTTGTGGGGTATAACGTAAAAATATTATTAGAATTACTTGTGTTTTACAGACTATGTATGTCAAGTCAAAAGGTCTACATATTAGTGTCTTTTTAAAATAACATTTTAGAAATACAGGTGTAAAATTCACCCCATTCTCTAAAATTTGTCACTTAAATTACAGTGCAACACTATCTGTGGGGGTGCTCAGGTAGGTATGTCAAAGTGTGCCAGATACTGAACTTCTTTTTTTTTTTTTTTACAATTAACCTAAACTAATGAATGCTTGATTGTAAATGAGCACCATGGTAGCTGCAAGCAGAGAACTCTCACAAATATGAGAAGCAGAATACATAACAACTTATGTGCTTAGATTGTATAAAATTCTGTCCTGCAATTGCTGTTTCTTGTATTTTGTCATGGTGCACTCTGTGATTTGCAGTGTTTTAGTAGTGTCTTTATAAACAATTTCTTCTATAATTACATAATAAGAATGGATTCAAGGTTGATATAATATTTAACAAACTGTGTTTTTGTACATGTGTTTGTGAGCCTGTTTGCATGGTTTATGTAACAATAGGTGTTGCAGTATTGAGTATTGTATTAAGTGTTGAGCCTGAATAAAGTAATTATTTATATTCTTTTTTTTATAAAGTTACCCTAGAAGTGAATTTTTTGTGCAGTGTAGCTCTCTAATATATTGAGAAATTGATTATGGTTAATTGATAGGACAACTGTGACCAAAACAGCTGCAGTGTTTTGAAGAACAGAGACAGTCTAGAGTTTTCAGAAAAATCACCTTGTCATACCTCAGTGAGTGAATAAAAAAATGTGTTTCCATTGTAAGAAAAAAACAAATACAATAAAGCATCTGCAAATCAATTATGGCAATAGTTGTAGTTTTGCATTTACAGTTTTGTAGTTGCAACGTTGTACAGTAACAATAACAAACCTGACTGTGTCAGCTATGATAGTTAACATTTAGAAACCTATAATAATTACTGAGGTTATTCAAATTTTTTCTTGTTATTTCAACAGGGAGACCCTGCACACAGCTACAAGTGCTGAACTCTGAACGATCAGCTCGACTCATCAAAGAGATCCTGTCAACAGCTTGGCCATCTAGAGACTTCATTGTCCAGTGGGAGCCTGGAAACAGAGAGCTGAAACATCCCACCATTTCCTGGCTGAAGATGATTTGGAAGCATCTTTATATACATTTTGCTGATGACCTAAGTACCTTTGAAGACATGCCTTTGATCCCACTTGTGCCACTGGAGGAAAGCATGGACACAGTTAAACTTCTGCGTCTCAAAACTCCATCCCCCATAATTCTTGTGGATGAGGAGGAGGCACCGCTTTCTGAAAACCTTCTTGACACCATGGAAAAGCTTGGAGGAGTTGTGATAAAAAAGACTGATTCATGTTTGCAGCACCCTCTACTAAAGAATTACATCCATCCTTCCTCTCCAGGTATGCTACTGCAAATTATGGACAGATTGTCAATACAACGATTATCCAGCCAAGTCTCTTCTTTCTCAGTCAAAGAGAAGATTGTACTCAGAAAGTTTCTTGCTGGGCTGTCTGATATTACAGAGAAGGAAAAGCATACCTTGCTTGAGCTTTCCATCTTTGAGAAAGTGGGAACCTGCTCTGAGGACACCTCAGTATTTACCTCACTGAGAGGAGCTAGAGCCTTACATCATAGAGCCAAGTATCCACCAGATGTGAAATTATCTGTAAATATCGTGGGTTGCTGTGATGAGGAATCAATCCGCCTAATCAAGATGCTAAATATAGAACAAGTGAAAACAACAGAATGTCTGAAGATAATTATTCAGGATATTGAGAGGGGGTTCTACACAATAGATGAAATAGCCCAAATCATGCTTTGGGCTCTGAAACATCTGGCATTTCTCAAAAATGAAAACTCATCTGTGATTGGATGGCTTTCTCCTCTTAAATTTATTCAGCTGTCATGTGGAAAGTCTGTCAAAGCCTCAGATCTTTTTGATCCTGAGCTGGAGATTTTACAGAATCTGTTTTACATGGAAGAGAAAACCAGGTTCCCCACAAGTACATTCACATCGTCCTCTGATATTCTTCATTCACTCAGACAACTGGGACTAAGAAATGAAGTACAGCTCAGTGAAAAAGATGTACTCCAAGTAGCAAAGAAGGTGGAGGAGTTACAAAACAGTGAAGAACCAGAGTGGGACTTCATAATCAAAAAGGCAAAAACACTCCTACAGATACTTAACAGGCAAACCAAACTGGTAAAATCAACTGATGCTCAGCTATCATTGCTAAAAATGAAATGGGTACCTGTCTGCAAAGAGAGACCACTAACTTACCCTAAATCCCTTGCCTGGGTTGGAGATACTCTCAACATCTGCTCGCTGTCTGAGATGTGTGACATATCCCATGCAGTGCTTGTGGGATCTTCAGTAGCACTGGTTGAACACACATCTGCAGGTATGAAGAAGGCACTGAAACTAACTGTAGAGCCACAGGTAGATCACGTATTGCAGCACCTGAAAGCAGTGAATGACTGGCATAAATCTCAAGCATTCAACACAGAGGACTGGTATCAGTTTCAGCAGATCTTGTTTGAGATTTATGGTTTTATGCAGGCTCATCTAGAGGATGCAAGAGAAGCAATGAAATCACTGCCTTTTGACTGGGTGTGGACAGGGAAGACATTCTCATCACCTGGCCAGACAGTTCTAAAACCCCTCCCTGAGCTAGACTTGCAGCCTTACTTGTACTCTCTGCCAAAGACAATGAGAAAGTTTCACAAGCTTTTCAAGTTTTGTGGTTCACTTGAAGAAGTTGTCCCAAGCCATGTGTTTGAAGTCATCAGTACCATCCGGCAAAGATGTGACAGAGAGATTACCAAGGAGGAAAGCAAACATGATATCCTGCTTTTGATCAACATTCTGAGGTGGCTATACAACAATCAGATACCTGTTGACACTGACATGCATGTGCCAATTTTTTGTTATAAGGACCTAAGCAAATTAGCGATGAAGCCCATCCATGAATGCACCTACTGTGACATCAAGGTTGACGATTTGAATGACTTGCTTGAAGATGCATCAGAGCCCATTATATTAGTCCATGATGACATCCCCATGAAAACTGCAGAGTGGCTGAAAGTCCCATGTTTGAGCACAAGGTTAATAAACCCAGAGAACCTTGGCTTTGAGCAATCAGGCCAACGAGAGCCTCTAACAGTGAGAATAAAGAACATTTTGGAGGAATATCCATCCGTAGCAGACATTTTTAAAGAGCTCCTCCAGAATGCTGATGATGCAAATGCAACAGAGTGCAGTTTCCTCATTGACATGAGAAAAAACACTAACATTCGAGAGAATCTCCTTGACCCTGGCATGATTGTTTGCCACGGGCCCTCACTGTGGTCTTTCAACAACTCTGTATTCTCAGATACAGATTTCCTCAACATCACAAGGTTAGGTGGATCAGTGAAGAGAGGTGAAGCAGACAAAGTTGGCAAGTTTGGCTTGGGCTTCAACTCAGTTTATCATATAACTGATATCCCCATCATAATGAGCAGAGAGTTCATGATCATGTTTGATCCAAACATCAATCACATCAGCAAGCACATTAGAGACAAGTCTAATCCTGGGATCAAAATCAACTGGAGTAAACAACAGAAGAGGTTGAGAAAATTCCCCAACCAGTTCAAACCTTTTATTAATGTCTTCAACTGCCAGCTTCCTCTAGCTCAGGACTCTCCATACAAATATGATGGCACACTGTTCAGACTCCCATTCAGAACAGAGCCAGAAGCTTCAGTTAGTGAAATCAGTAGTCTGTACTACAATACTACAGACATCTACTCCTTGGTTGATGAGTTCAGCATATGTGGTCATCGGTTCATTCTGTTCACTCAGCATGTTGGAAGTATGGTTTTGAAATACCTGAAATATGAAGAACCAAATCCAGCAGCAGCACAAGATGTTGTCACCATCGACAAAAGTGTGTGGTCATCCAAAGCCTCATATGGACCTCTGAGTATCCTAAAATCTGCTGCAAAGGTTATGAAAAAAGTTGCAAGCACCAACAAAGTACCATCTGATGTTCCCAAGTCTGGCTGCATCATACGCATTGTGGTGGAGGAGTTTCATAACGTGTTCAAACGCATTGTCGATCTCCACTCCCCACTGTTCCGTGGTACAGAGGAAGACCCTAACCAGTACTTTGAAATGGCTGCTAAAGGTCTTCAGACAAGACGACTCACAGATGAAATGCCTCAAAAGGCAGTTGAGGTCAGCAACTGGCTTATTTGCTCATGCATGGATGTAACGGAGGCACTCAAGTTTTCCCTCAGCGATAGTGGAAAAAGACTTGGACTGGTACCTTGTGGGGGAGTAGCAGTTCTGCTCTCAGAGGAAGAGAATCGCAGATGGACAGTAAAGACAAATGCCATACCAATTGGAGAGGTGTTTTGTTACTTACCTCTCAGGATCAAAACAGGCCTACCAATCCATATTAATGGCTGTTTCGCTGTGACTTCCAACCGCAAAGAGATCTGGAAGACAGACACCAAAGGACAGTGGAATTCTGTGTTCATGAGACATGTCATTGTCCGGGCCTATTTAGCAGCACTCACGATGCTCCGTTCTATGGCTGAAAGTGGAGAACTGCTTGAGTACAGCTATTACGCAGCATGGCCAGATCCAAGTCAGGTGCATGATGACTTCACATTGATCAGCCAGGGTGTCTACCAAGAAATTGCCAAAGGAGGTGACAGTGAACATGCAAAGGTTTTTTCAGATGGCAAAACCTGGGTGTCAATCAAAAATGTCAGATTCCTTGATGATGCCTTACTCTGTAGGCCCGACATTGGTCCTGCTGCTTTCAAGATATTCTTGAAATATCTTAATAAGAGCAGCACTCAGAACCTTCATGCTGTTGAACTGCCTGACTGGGTAAAGGACGGGTTTGATGATGCTGGATGTAAAGGGAAATTGATAGAAAACACTCTGACAGAAAAGCAGTTCTTTTCAGATGTGTTTTTTCCTCACATCCAGGAAATCGAAAAAGAGCTCAGAGATCCCCTAATGCATTATGTTTTGAATGAGAAATTGGAAGATTTTGCACCAATCCTCAGGGTTTCTCCTTGTATCCCATGCTCTGGCCCCAGTAAGGAACTTGTTTTACCTTCCAGACTCATTCATCCAGAAGGAAGAGTTGCTAAGCTCTACAACAATGATGATGGAAGGTTTCCTGAGGGGACTTCTAAAGACTACCTCAACCCTGTGTGCTTAGTGAAACTAGTGCAGTTAGGTATGGTTAAAGATGATCTGTCATGGGAGGACCTAATTGAACGTGCTCAGTCTGTTATTGATCTTAATGAAAATGATCACACAGCTGCATGCTTTCGTAGCAGTATATTACTCAGTCTCATTGATGAGAAACTGAAGATGAGAGATTCAGCAGCAGCCGAGCTCTTAGACAAGCTACAGGACATCAAGTTCCTTCCATTCCTGACAAGACCTGCAGGCTTTTCACTACCATGGCACGGAAACAACTTTTCCCCAACAAAAATGTTCTCTTCTAGAGAGCTCTTCACAACTGAGCACCAGGACACAGTGTGTCTGATGAAACCAATCCTGAATGAGAACTCTCCTTCTTTCAAAGGTTGTGGTGCAATGTCATTGGCTGTGAAAGACTGTCTTGGTCTAATAAGGAAGCCTTCAGTTGGACTGGTCATCAGTCAACTCAAGAAACTATCTGACTCATTTGATGGTGTCACACTGTATCAGGAAAACATAACAAATGCCTGTTACAAGTATCTACATGAGGAAATGCTGCAGGATGAGAATGCAAAGGGACAAATAACTGAGGATCTGAAAGCATTCAACTCCATCCTGGTTGAGAATACCTATGTCAATCCCTCAAAAGTTGCATTCCACTTGAATTTTGATGCATCTCCACATCTTTATCAGCTCCCTAACAAATACAGAAACAGCTGTCGTGAGCTCTTTGAAAATGTTGGGGTACAGCCCAGCTTCACAGTTGAGGATTTTTCAGAAGTTCTTGAAACTGTAAAGCAAACGTGTGGGAGAAAGGCACTCACCGAAGAGAATTTCCAGTTGTGTCGCAGAATTATTAGTGAAGGAATATGGAGCTTGATACGAGACAAGAGCCAAGAATACTGCCAAACAAATTATGGTGAGATTCTGTTACCTGACTCCAGTCTGACTCTGCAGCCATCAAAATCACTCTGCTACAATGACTGCCCTTGGATCAAAGTCAGAGATTCATCTGTCAAATACTGTCATGGGGATATTCCAAGAGAAGTTGCAGTGAAATTAGGAGCAGTACCAAAACGTCACAAAGCCCTGGAGAGGTATGCCTCGAATGTCTGCTTCACTCCACTTGGGAGTGAGTTTGGACAGAAAGAAAAACTCACAAGCAGAATTAAAAGCATTCTCAATGCTTACCCTTCAGAAAAGGAAATGCTAAAAGAACTGCTTCAAAATGCAGATGATGCCAAAGCCACAGAAATTTACTTTGTTTTTGATCCAAGAACACATCCCATAGATAGAATATTTGATGATAAATGGATCCCAATGCAAGGCCCTGCCCTTTGTGTATTTAACAACCAGCCTTTCACAGAGGATGATATTAGAGGTATACAGAACCTCGGAAGAGGAACAAAAGAGGCAAATCCAGGCAAAACTGGTCAGTATGGCATAGGATTCAACTCTGTCTATCACATCACTGACTGCCCATCCTTCATCTCAAACAATGATATTTTGTGCATTTTTGATCCACATGCACAATATGCACCTGGGGCTACATCTGCGAGTCCTGGAAGAATGTTCAGAGACTTGGATTCAGACTTCAGATCTCAGTTTTCAGATGTTCTAAGTCTTTACTTGGGAGTTCATTTTAAATTAGAACGCAGCACAATGTTCAGATTCCCCATACGCTCTACAGATATGGCAAAGACATCAGAGATTAGTTCAGCCCCTGCATCAGACAGGATGGTCCAAAACCTTCTGGATAAGCTAAAAACGGATGGCGCAGAGCTACTGATGTTCCTCAACCACATGGAGAAAATATCAATCTGTGAAATTGATAATGCATCTGGAGAACTAAAAGTGCTCTATTCTGTAACTGCCAAAATAACAGATGGTGATCGGCTAAAACGCAAACAGTTTCATGCCTCAGTCATTGATAGTGTGATCAAAAAGAAGCAGCTCACTGCTATCCCAGTGCAACAGATAACTTATACAATGGACATCAAGGACACTGATGGAAATTTGACTACATGGATGATCTGCAACCGATCTGGCTTTCCTAACATTGAAAATGTCTCAAAAAGTGTGATCTCAGCTCACAAAAATGAAGACATAACACTATTTCCACGAGGAGGGGTAGCTGCATGTGTAAGCCACAACTATAAAAAACCCCACAGGGCCTTCTGTTTTTTGCCTCTTTCACTGGAGACTGGCTTACCTTTTCATGTCAATGGACATTTTGCCCTAGACTCTGCTAGAAGAAACCTGTGGCGAGATGACAATGGAGTGGGGGTAAGGAGTGACTGGAATAACAATTTGATGACATCACTGATAGCCCCTGCTTGTGTGGAACTGATGGTTCAGCTTAAGCGTCGATATTTCCCAGGTCCTGATCCCACCTTGACAGTACTACAAGGAACACCACTTCATGTTGTTAAAGACACACTGCGAAAATATCTGTTCTTCTTCTCAGTCAACAGACTTGATATACAGCCAGATTGGTACTGCCTGGTTAAAGCAGTGTACATCTGCATCCATGCTGACCTGAAGCGTGTTCTGCCTGTACTCAGAACAGCACAAATGGACAACTCTGACATGCACTCTGTCATTTACATTTCATGGGTGAATACATCCACTGCAAACAAAGGCAGAGCATTTTTTGATAATCTGCTACAAGATGAGCTTCAGCACTTGAAAAACACAGAGTACAATGTAACCTCAAGGAAGTCTGTGGCTGAAAATGTCTACAGACTGAAAACCTTGCTTCTGGATATTGGTTTCAACCTGGTTCACAGTTGCGATGAGACTGCAAATCTCTACTTCTGTTTAGAAGATGCAGGGATACCAGTCAGTTATGTGACACCAGAGGATGTCCGCAACTTTCTTCACACTTTCTCATTACCAGAGACATCTTGTCATGTTGGAAATCTCCCCTGCCGTCTCCAACAGTCCAACTACAAGCTAGTTCATAACCTGAAGCTCGTAGTTGACTACTGCTTCAAAGACATAGAAGTGGATGAAGTCAAAATTGAGGGTTTGCCTTTGTTGATATCAATGGACAACATGCTTCAGGTGTTTGATTGCAAAAGACCAAAGTTCTTGACAACTCATCATGAGCTAATCTCATCAAGGAAAGAAATGTTCATGAATACATTGTTCATTAGGTACAGCAACATCTTGTTGAAGGCAGGAGCTGCAAAGGTCTTTGACATCAGCAGCTTTGGTGACCTACTTGGGTCTGTTCTTCCAAGGGAATATCGAACAAGGATCCCTGTCAAATGGAGAGACACCTTTGCCAGTGAATCATGGCTGAAGAATGTGTGGAACTTTATCAGTGAGAATATTGCTGTTAAGGAGGATCAGGTGGACATGAAGTGCAGTTTCGACACAGTCATTGACATTCTGAAAGACTGGGCTTTGCTACCTGGAGTCAAATTCATAGCAAAAGAAAAGATAGTTGTCCCTGAGCATGACGTGCTTTTACCTCTGAGTTTGATTAACATAGCCATATTTCCACATGGCCAAAATGACAAAGTCTTTCACACCCTAATGAAAGCAGGGTGCATCCAGCTTGCAGTGAACAAAATCTGTGTCAAAGAGAATCCCATCGTGCCTTTTCTGGCACAACATACGGCAAACATTGAACATCCATCAAGTGTTCTGAAAGCTTTAGAGTACATGATTCAGACATCTGCATTCAAAGCAGCAAACCTGACTGACAGGGACTGCGAGGCTCTTCTGTTGTATTTCAACTGCAACCTAGCTAATCTTACACAGCAGGATGCACAAAGCCTAAAGCTCCTCCCATGTTTTAAATCAATTAGTGGGAGATACATCAGCATTGCAAACTGTGGGGCCAACTATGTGCTTACAAAAACCATTCCCACTGCAGACATTGACAAATGGGCTCATACAGCTTCCTTTGCCTTTCTTGATGACAGTCCACAGCTGAAAGAACTGTATACCTTCCTTGGTTGCATGCCAGTTGATGACTTAGAAACCTACCTTCAACATCTCCTGCCAAAGTTTGAGAGTTTTTCCTTTGATGCCAAAGTTGAACACATTGTCTACTTGAAGGAGAGACTTCTGTCAATGGAAGAACCATCTGAGATGAAGGATCAGCTCTATGAGAAACTGGAGGGACTATCATTCATCTGTGACTGCTCAAACAGACTCAGGCCAACAAAGTTTTTTTATGATGAGACAGTGAAGGTGTTTGAAGTCATGCTACCTGCGAAGTCATTCATACCTAGTGACTTTTTTAAGAAAGTTGAGCAAGTGTCAAAACCCAAGAATGGGACATTATCACTCACCTCATGGATAGCCTTTCTGAGAAATATTGGTCTCAAGCATGAAGTGTCCCAGCAGCAGGTTCTTCAGTTTGCAAAAGAGGTCAGCATCAAAGCCCAAACAGAGAGCTGGACCAAAGAAAGAGTGCAAACCATTGTTGATGTTCTCTTGAATCATATTTTCAAAGAGAGGACGGACCTGTTCCAGGGTACTTTTCTTAAAGAGCTTTCAATGATACCATTCCTGTGTCCTGAGAGAGCCCCCAAAGAACTAATCAAGCTTCATTCGCAGTACCAAGAGATGAGTGGTACACTTCCTCTGATTCGTTTCAGTGGGTCTCAGGTAAATCCAAAATTCAAGCAAACTGATGTAATTAACTTGCTCTGGACATCATGCCCAATTCTACCTGAAAAAGCGACACCATCAAGTATAAAGGACCAGGAGGAGAGTTCTCTCACTGGACAGGAACAACTTGACCAAGTGCTTAACATGTTAGGCGTCAACTTGGACCCACCATTGGACAAAGTCATAAGCAACTGCAAGAACATCTGCAACATATCCAGTCCAGATGACGAAATGGTGAAAACCAGGAACAAAGTTTTAAGATCCACTTATGAGTTTCTCAGTGCAGATAAAAGAGATTTCCATTATCAGCTCCATGGGGTGGCATTTGTCATGGTTGAGGATGGCTGGAAGTTGCTGAAACCTGAAGAGGTTGTCATTAATTTGGACAATGAATCTGAACTCAAGCCATACTTGTACAAATTACCTCTAGAACTTGGTACCTTTCATCAACTGTTCAAACTTCTTGGCACAGAAGATGTGGTATCAACTAAGCAATATGTTGAAGTTCTGTGCCGAATTTACAGGAGCTCAGAGGGAAAGCAGCTTGACCCAAATGAAATGAGAACTGTGAAAAGGGTTGTTTCAGGATTGCTGAAGTCTCTCCATAATGACCCAGTGGAAATTCGCAAAGATCTTGAGAGTCTCAGAGATTTGACATTTTATCTGCCAAGCCATGATGGTAGATTAGCAAAGTCCAGTAGCTTGGTGTTTGATGATGCCCCACATTACAAGAGCAGAATTCAGGGCAATGTTGGAGTTCAGATGCTTGTGGATATGAGCCAGTGTTATCTGGGCAAAGATCACGCCTTTCACACAAAGCTAATCATGCTACTTCCACAAAAGCTGAGGCCTAGACTGTTAAGTAGCATTCTTGAAGAGCAACTTGATGAGGATTCTCCAAAAATGTGCCAGTTCGGGGCTCTTTGCTCACTTCAGGGTCGCCTTCAGCTGTTGCTGTCATCAGAGCAGTTCATCACAGGGCTGATTAGAATAATGAAACATGAGAATGACAATGCATACCTTGTGAATGAGGAAAAAGCCATACGTCTCTGCAAAGCGCTTTGTGAAGGATTGAAAGTTTCATGTTTTGAGAAACTCCAGACAACATTAAGAGTGAAAGGATGTAGTCCTATTCCACACAGCCGCAGTGAAACACCTGCTTTTCTCAAGAGGTATGGGGCAGCTGTGATTCACCTTTACATCCAACATTCAGATAGTAAAGACATTAATTTTCTCTTGGCACTTGCTATGACATTAAAATCTGCTACAGACAATTTGATTTCTGACACATCCTATCTGATTGCTATGCTCGGCTGCAATGACATCTACAGAATCACAGAGAAGCTGGACAACCTTGGCGTTAAGTATGACTCAACAGAGCCTTCAAAACTTGAGCTACCCCTCCCAGGAACCCCCATACCAGCTGAGATACATCACACACTTCTCATGGATCCAATGAATGTATTCTATCCAGGGGAATATGTGGGTTACCTTGTAGACTCAGAGGGTGGAGACATATATGGATCCTACCAGCCCACCTACACATATGCCATCATTGTTCAAGAAGTAGAAAAGGAAGAGGAGGAAAACACAAGTTTCCTTGGCAAACGCTTCCAGATTGACATTGGTTACAGTGAATACAAAATCGTCAGTTCCCTCGACTTGTACAAATTCTCAAGACAAGATGAAAATACCCAAGGACGAGATACCAGCGCCCCGTCAACTCCTACAAGTCCAGACAGTCGTTCCTCTGTTCTACGAATGGTCCATCCTCTTTTTGCTGGAAAGGAAAACTTGAGACCTCCCCCTCAAAAACAATCACCAAAAAAGATCAAGCTTCATGCACTGCCAGATATTCTGAAAGAAGTGACCTTAGTAGTTGAACAAGCTTGGGCACTACCTGAGACAGAGAGAAAGAAGATAATCCGCCGATTATATCTCAAGTGGCATCCAGACAAAAATGCAGAGAATCTGGACATTGCCACGGAAGTCTTCAAGCACTTGCAGAATGAGATCAACAGAATGGAAAAGCAGTCTTTGGCCGATCAGCAGAATACAGACAGAGCTTCCAGGAGACCCTTCTCTACATCATCGACCCGCTTCCAATCAGAGAAGTTCTCATTTCAGAGGTTCTATTCATCGTGGAACCAAGAGGCAACAAGTCACAAGTCAGAAAGGCAACAGTTCAGGGAACATTATAAAAGCTATGCAGGTTCATCACACTCTCATCGTTTCTTTGTGCCCCCTACCTTCAAGACAGTGGGGAACCCCGTGGAAGCCCGCAGGTGGCTGAGGCAAGCTAGAGCAAACTACTCTGCTGCTCGCAATGATCTTCATAAAAATGCAAATGAGTGGGTTTGTTTCAAATGCTACCTAGCCACAAAGCTTGCACTGATAGCTGCTGACTATGCAGTCAGGGGAAAGTCAGACAAAGATGTAAAACCAACTGCTTTGGCTCAAAAAGTAGAGGAGTACAACTCCCAGTTAAGAGGCCTTGCAAATGATGTTCAGATCCTGGATGGATATGGTGTGGACAGCCTGAGAACTCGCTACCCCGATCTCCTGCCATTTCCACAGATTCCCAATGACAGATACACATCTGAGGTAGCAATGAGAGTGATGGAATGTACTGCAAGAATCATCATAAAGCTTGAAACATTTGTGCAGCAAAAAATATAATACACATGCTATTAAATATGACAATTAAAGATGACAATAAAACTACAGTATTCATAGATCCTCTGTGTCATAGAGGACAAGTGACTATGTACAAGACATCATGTATATCACTGAATCAAACTGAAGTGTTCAGCTGGCAGCTTATGGTAAATATGCAGTTGATGCTGTGGCCCATGCCAGGTAAATAAATGCATAGCTCTCATAACCTATTAGGCTGTGTCAATATGATTTTGCTGTAATATATGAAAAGAATTCTGCAAATGCCTTAGCAATACATTTTGCTTACCAAAGTCCCTACATTCAACGTATTTGCCCTGAGTTAGATTCAAAATATGCTGCTGTTTAACTTTATCTTTTATATTAAAAACGTATATTTTTCTTGCTACAAAAACAGTTAGGTGTAATTACAGGATGTGCTCATAATGATGAAATAAGATACAAAATGTTAATACTGAAACTACTGTCATGCAGTATGTCCCATTGGCAAGTTAAGGAAATACAATGATGTTTATACATTTTCTGTTTTGTATTTTTTTTTTCATATCATTTCTGTAAAAGTTGTAGATTTTCCTGTAACATAGACAGTCACTTGATAATGAACAAAGCACTTTTTTGAAACGGCCTCTCATGTACTCGCACTTGCACTTGTATAGCGCTCGTGTCACCCCATCAACTGTGAATGGAAAACGGTGTTACTTTAAATGCAGTTTTTTTGTTTTGTTTTTTTCTATCTGGGATCGATCTGTTTTGTTATATCTATGTTAAATGATTGTGTACTCTATACAGTGGCATTTGGTACATAACTGTTATGCATCGTCTATTCATATCAACCATGTTCTGGATGGGATAGTGACAAGTGTAGCTCAACCTTTGCTAACACTCACCCACTCTCTTTGGGAATAGTCAGTAGAACAATGTGATCAAATAAAGAGCCAGTATATGCTGTAATCTGGGTACAACACTTGACATGTAACCTCTGTCAGCACGGAACCATGTTCAGTCCTTTTTGGTGATTTAAACATTTCTGGTTTAAGGAACATAGAGCAGCACCAGACTGTGTTTTTACAACTTCATAAAACCTTTGATTTGAAGGACTGTACACAAACTGACCACATACTGTAAATGTCATTCTGAAACATAATTTAAAATGTGCTTCTTGGTATCTGTTGTCTTATTACAACTCAAGCTTACTGTAAGGTTCCTCAGCTGAGGGTGTCTCCTTGAATAAAACTTGGAGGTCCTTGTATCATACATGTTGATGTACACTGTGCCATAGGAAAGCCTAATAAAATACCCTTAAATAAATGGTCAGTTTTGTTTCTAACATTAGAAAATAAGGCACTTTAAAATTGTTACTATTCTGTCAGCGATTTAAACTATGTTAGCACTTTTAAATAGTCATAGTTTGTACCATATCCATATTAATATTTAATGCTTTTTCAGGTTTACAGCAAGCGCCTGTTTGTTGTTTAAGAGGGGAAATATTAAACCACTTATCAGTACAGCCAACAGAAGTGGCTCTAATGTTTGATTTTAAAGATAAAGCTCAGTTGTGCAAATGTTTTTACAGCTAAGTTCACACACATTAAAAATGTTATTTTCTCACATGGGGTTTCCTCATTGCAGGCTGAACAATCTTAAGTGAATTCTGTATAAATCTTAAGAGCTTATGGCTGATGCCATGACTGTGCTAGCTGATTCAGCCACATATTTTCTCTGCAACAAATACACATGATTTAGAGAATATGGAGAATTTGCTCTCATGGTACCAATGGTCAACCCACCTCTGGTGTATTATGGTTGTACTGCAGAGATTCCCCACTAGAGGGCTGCAGAGAGCCCATGAACATGGTTAGGACATGGTCAAAATTATCCATATCCACTGTGCAGCTTTAGTGCACAGCAGGAAACAAACGGTGAAAGAAACTGACCGTTATTTTGTCTGCAAGATTTGACAGACATCATAGAAGAATAGCACAAAATTTATTCAACATACAAAATTAATAAATACACATTACACACCTTATCAAAATATGCCAGTACATACTGTGGGTGAGAACTACAAACTGTGCATCAGTGGTGACAGTGATAACACAACAGCAGGAGATGTTAATTATGCTAAAACCATCTTGCAGAAATGTACTGTAGGATAAACTTGCTGAACTCAGTCTAAGCATCATTACAGAATATTGACCTTTTTGATGCAAACCAAGAACTTAATGTTACAACACAGGCAAATGTTATGAAGTAGCCTCTTTCTCATCCATATTATGTAGAAAGAAAATAAAATCAAGGAATATTTAACCCACAAGGCAAAAGCAAAACAGATATAATCATCCTATTATTTTTCCAATCAGATTAATAAAACCAGCCACAACTAAAGCACCATAATTACACCTGCTTTGTTTTGCTTGTTTCTTGTTGTGGTATAATGGAGTGCTTTGTTGTAATGAACCCTTGGCTGTAGATAAGGTTACTAAACAAACAGCAATGCACTTGAATAAAAAAAAAACTCTTGTAGCTAATGCATAATTACATGCATAAGAAGGGTTTAATGAAATAACAAGCCAAACACATACACTACCATTCAAATGTTGGAATACTTTCCCTTTGAGTTGAATGGGAATGTGTGTTTGCTTGTGTGTAGTGTTTTAAACTGAAACAACATTTGTTCATATGATACCACACTAGTAACACTGTGGTGCTATAAGGACTTGGTGTTTTAATTTCAGCCCCATAATGCAACTGAAACAAAACAAGAAAGGTCTGTGTCTGAATTTGAATCAAACAAGAGATAAAGCCCATCTCCGAATCTCTGAAGTGACTATGACAATGAAAATATATACCAGAATTTCTCCAAAGTGTCCCTCAGTTAAATAAAAGCATGCTTAATACCAAAACAAAACACTAAATACCAGTGGCTTAAGGCCACAACAACACGCATAAACCAAAATAAATATTTTTAGTAACATTCTGTTGCCATTTCAGACATTTCTATTCATTCTTTGTAATGATACATATCAAGGGATTATTTCAAACCCTTGATATGTGTCAATTTAATATATTGCACCAAAAGATAATATTGCATAGGATGTAAGCTGTTACCAGCTCCTCATTGCCCAGCCATACTGTGTGTGTGTGTTTAAAGAAAATTCTCCACAAACCTCTGCTTCAGACACAATTGGTACTGAGTGCCAGTTTGTTTCAGCTGAATAGTTAGGTCATAGACATAACTAAGGATGCATTTCATGACATCTCCATCATGTTCACCAGCAGGCATTTGTATTTTTACAGGCCTCGTTGTGCCAGTTGGATCTTAGCACTGAGCTCACCGTAGATCCACTGTGGTATAAAGACTTTTAAAAAAAACTGTTGATATAAATAGTTGTGCTTGTCGCCTCCCCGATGATGCATCTACTGAGAGATGGAAAATCGATGACCCTGTCAGCGTCATTCTAGCACTTCTGATTGCCACTACAAGTGGAAGTGACCTCGGCCTTGGACAGGAAGAGCTTACCACTAGGACAGACACAGACCTCGTAGAGATCCTGAGCATTTCCGGAAATCCCTCCCTTGCTCAGAGTCAGGTTTGGCATGCGCACCGTCTCAGCATCCAGCACCAGCTGCGCACAGAATGTGAAGGCTTAAGTACAATTAAACGATGATTGAATCAACAAGGAAAAGTCACACTGCAAAATTCTTTCCGCTTAAGCTGACTGCCCACACGCATCTTGGCATGTGTGGGTGTAGAGAGGTCAGTGAACGTCTTAAACAGTGCACTGGTCCATAAAGACATTCCTGTGGCAGGAAAAAAAAAAAACACTAGAAAACATAAGCATTCAGATGATTTTTTCTGTTATCTAAGATGTTCAGTGTAGATCAACACCCAGTTTTCTTCCCTATAGCAAGGAAAGATAAGAGGGTTATGCCCTGCAACTCTCTTATCATATGATTGTGCTGTATTCCTCAGAAGCACCCATGAAACAAATGCTTTCTATAGTTCAGCCTGTGAGCTGCACCACAACAGTTATCCTGCCAGAATTAATCAGCACAACTAAACAGTAACATGGAAATGCAACCCACTCTGTCAAAGCCCAAACTGTTTTGTAACTCCAAAAGGCACAGCGTACAGACCAGTATCTGGGTGCTTGTTGTTGGCTTGATGACAAACTCCTGATGTTCACAAATACAGATCAACACTGCTAGAACGCCAGCGACATACTGTAGTACAGTATTGTTCAAGATCATATTTCACTGTCTTTACCTTTAGAACCACAAACAGTCAATATGTTATTTTAACAAGACGATACTGTACAATTGTAGAATGGATATAATGAGGTCTCTAAGGACAAAACTGTGTAGTAAATGGAAACAGGCTGAACTGTTGTCAGACTGCTTTTGAGCACAGGTGTGTGTGTGTGTGTGTGACTGAGTAATTAGATAATCCCTTGCTAATCAAAAGAAGAAAAAAAACCCTGAAACCTGAAGACAGTGTGCAGCAGTGGACCATGTCTTCTTACCAGTCCTCCAGTAGACTGCAGAATAACATCCAGGTTGGAAGCTACTTCAATATTGCCAGCCAGGGCTTTGAGATGAACACCTTTTGGTGCGTCCATACTGAGAGAGCGAGTAGGAGACTCCAACCTAGAGAAAAACCTCTCAGCATTATATACATGCACCTTACATCAACACAATCAGTCTGATCGTTGATTTTCATTAAAAGCCGCTTTTTAAGATCCAGTAAACAGATTGTCTTCAGTTCCCTTTGAAAGGTTAAAAGCTGAAGAAGCTGAAATTACAGTGGATCTTGTGCAAATGATTTTACTGCATCTCCCTGTACTTCCACATCATTTACTGGACTCATTATGTTCTCATAAAATGAGCCATACGAGATGACTGAAATGCTCACCTCAGGTCTTTGAGGAGTTCAGATCTCAGCTGGGGCACCTCCACTGAATGCTGGAAAAGAGCTCCTTCAGGACCTTAATGGACAACGAGACACACACGAGCACACACTTCATCTGAGGTTGAATCAAGATGTGTTACAGATTCTGCTGCAGTCAGAGGACCTGACGACTGATCCTATAACCGTGTGTGTGTAACATTTTTAATACAATCTAAAAATCTAGCCCATCTCTTTGTGTGATTCCCAAACATGCACTTGTCTGTTATCTAGCAGTCAAAATAGACTGAAAAAAGGGGCTAAATATTACTGCTTACAACAAGTAGCTGTGAGAATCTGCAGCATTTCATTTTTAGCCCTGCCAGGCAGCATGGCTCCAGGAAGAGCAAAGTCAGTCTGTTGGTCGATCCACCACTTAGCTCAGACTAGAGCTGCAACAATTAATCAACTGTCGGGGGGGACTTTTGATAATATAGCAATTGTTTAAATCATATTTTAAACAAAAAAACAGTCTTTAGCCTCTTACATGTTAAGATTTTCTGCTTCTCTCCATCTTATATCTTTGTAAACCTAATACTTTGGGGGTTTGAGACTTGATTGGACAAGAAAACATAGTTACCTTGGATTCAGAAAAACTGGAATTAATATTTTTCTCTTTAATTTTTACTTTTTGTAGAGTAAATAATTCATCAAGAAAATATTTGATTAAATTAATGATTAGTAGAGTAAAAAGATAAGAGCCCATACACTGATTTAATGCTTAATTAATGATGAACATAATCATCAGTTGCAGTTCTAGTCCAGACTGTATATCTCAAAAGCTACTGGATATCTCTACTTGGTTTTGCACCAACTTTCAAATGCTAGTTTGCTAACATGCAAAATTAAGACTGCAGACATCTTAATATCATACCTACTTAGCATCAGCATGATGGTATTGTCATAGTGAGCACTATAACATGGTAACGTTAGCATTTAGCTCAACACCTCACTGTGTCTATGTGGAACCTCAGAGCCACTAGCATGGCTGTCAACTTAAAATCTCGAGTGCTGCTGCATGCTGTTCTCTGTGGCTCATAATGAAGCCATCGATCACGATGTGTGATCAATGACCAGCACCTCCATCAAAATATACAGTGAACACAGAGACACTGAATGCAGGGCAGAAAAGACAACAGGCAGGTTCAGCCTGATATTTAATACTTTACTCATTAATGTGACATATTGTTTTGTATTAAAGTGTTTTGTTTTGGTTGACACGTGTATGACATGAGTGCATGACTGCTTCTGACTGTGGCTGCTGGACTGTTGGTATCAAATCAAACTGCTCCTGTTGAGTTCACATCTGTTGTCAATGTCATTATTTTTAAATGTGAAAAATGTTCTTGACAAGAAGCGTGTGATATTTCCAAAGCAGCAACAGCAGCAGGTGGCGGCCACCGGTTTACCTGTGACTCGCAGTTTGTCTGGTCCAATCACAGCCTGGTTGCCATCTGCAGTGAACAGCATGTTGTCATTGTGGGAGCTAATGAGGAGTTTTTGGACGTGTCCCTGAGCCTCTTTTGGACCTGCAGCAACAACAGCAGCAAAAATACATTAAGAGGTTTGTCAACATTTCAATCATCAAAATATTATCTCCCTTTTCCTGTTACACTTTATCAAACATGCAGCACTTAGAGGATATAATAAGACACATTTGTGCTTTCAGAGATGTGCTATCTCCTCACATGGTATGGTGGCAAAGGTGAAATTAATAGAAATGAATAGATAAACTGAAATACAATAATTTGTACTCAGACCCAGGTGTGTAGTATGACACAATCCAGAAGCAACAATAGAGAGAGGAATGTTGCATTTAATGGATTTTAAATGGAAATCTAAGAGATTATAAATGGAAAGATGGTTTGTTGTCACTGTCAATGTCGGATGAGAAACTACTGCAGTAACGACTTTACTGTTGCCCTCATACATCAGTGAGACACTTTGTTATGCACAAGTGCTGTGTGTGTGTACATGTGATCCTCTGTCAGGCTCTTACCCACTGATATCCTCCCTGTGACATCGCCATTTTCATTGCGGGCATTAAGGGAAACATTTTCCATCGAGTGCACTAGAAGTGAAGAGTCCTGGGGAAAAAAAGAAAGCAACAATGTCATGTTACCACCATGTACAAATCCCACTGATGTGCTGTAGGTTTGCAACAGAGAAATGACTGGGGAAAAAATACTATTTCCTGTATGTAGCCTCAGATCTACTTTGTCATTTGTGCTAATTAGCAAACATGAGCATGCAAATATGCTCATCTAAACTGGTGAACATGCTAAACATGATCTACTTAATGCCATTAACAACAAACAACACAGTTCATTCAATGTGCTAATAAGCTAATGTTAGCATTGGGCTTAAAGAACCAGGGCTCTCACAGCTAGCTAGCTGACTTACATTGTTTTTGTAACCCTGTTTAAAACAGTTACGTTGAAATGATTATTTTGGTGTTGAGAAGAATTACTTTGGCTGGTGTTTATCCTGCTGCAGCCTAACACTTGTTCTGTCTTGTAGTTCACTGGGAAGTTTCCTCCATTATTTATGGACAGACATGTTAACATTTACAACTGCAGACATGTATTATCTTGTATTTATTAATGACTTTAATACTGTTATTAAGTGCCTGTTGAAGTAGGATGCACACCAACCAGGCAGTTTTCCTAAATGAATGACGTCTAAGCTGACCTATACAGGATGGTTAATTAAGCAGAAATTAAGTCATTAGTTATAAAGATGCCTTTTTTGTAAAGTGATGCAGATTTTCAAATATACAATATTACTTTCAAATAAATATTTGCACAAAATACAGCAGGTAAATGAGTTTAGAAAAACAAAATGATATAAGATGCAAGTCAAAGGTGAGACGGCGGCTCAGTACAGCCACAGAATGTATTACAGAAAGCGTCCACTTATAAACAAGGAATACACTGCCTTTGTAACACAGCGCATAAAATAAGAATGCTAAAAAAAAACTGCAGCTATTAGCAAGGAAAGCCATAACATGTAAACAACTGCAGCAAAGTGTTCTCATCTGGTGTTAGCAGGCGAGCCACTACGTTCTACCACAAATATCCTGAGGTTAATGGAAAGCTCACTGCAGCACCACATGCACTATGTGGGACTGCCAAATCCAGTTTGTTTTGACACATCTCCCAAAAAACAACTGGTCAGAAATATGCAGCTCACTCATTATGGCTGGATCAAAACTACTGTCTGCAAGGAATTAGATTAGAATGATAATAGAGCGTGTAGTCTGACAGTCACAGTCCAACTCGCAATTAAGTTGAAGTTTGGCAAACAAATGCAGTGAAGTAACAGCCAAGCTGTCAGGCTACTTAACTGAGCAAACAGCTGTTTGATAATGAGCTGGGAAGAAGAGGGAAGAAAGCAGAAAGTAGAGGGGAGGAGGAGAGGGATAGCATAGTGAGAAGGAATGTGGGAAGAGGAGGAAGAAATGTGTGTGTTACTGATTATCTTACTTCTCTGGAGTGGATCTCCTGAGCATAGACAGGGAAGAGAAACTCCGACTCGCCCTCCTCCAGCTTGACCCCATCTGAGTGTACTTGTAGGAATCCCATCCCTTCCTGCAACGGCAGCCAAAGTGAAGACAACTTTATGTATTCAGACAAAGAGACAAGATGGTGTCAATATAATAATTTAACTGTAAATCAATAAACTGCTTTGTTCAGCTAAGAATGCAAAATATGGCTGGTTAGCAAGTGAGACATTTTCTACCACGTTTCCAAGTTTGAAACAGACAGCTTTGTTTCCTGTAGGACCTATAGTGCCAGAAATTATACTACAAATAGAGTATAAAAAGGCATGGAAGAAGGAAAGAAAGGGGTGAAAATGATCCCCGCTGAAAACACAAACTGCCAAGGTGAGTCCTACGTACTGTGTTGAACCACATCACCCTGAGGATCCAGATGGTGAGGGCAAAGTTGACCACCAGGATGATGATGAGCAGCAGGACAAACAGGTAGAGGCAGCGCTTCCTCCAGCCATAGATGCCGATCTTGTAATCGTGGTCAGGCACCTGGCTGGGCATGCTGCTGCCCTCGGTGGTGGTGGCATACTGCTCTCGCACCATCTGCTGCCTGGGCACAACACACAGAGACAGGCAATAGAAACAGATAGTGATTAGTAAGTGATAAAATATTGATGGTATATGATTAGTAACATGTTTGTATTTCATCTCATTTATCCTACTTGGATGTTTTTATTATCGATGTGAACAGTGCTGACTTTCTACCTCAAGTGCTTTTAAGATTTGTTTTTCTTTCTTCTGCAGAGTAGCACTAGCATGAAAGTCCAAATCAACCCACTCTGCTCTGCCCAGCACTCCCTCTCCCTGCTCCTCAAGGCTCTGCTACGCTCTGCCCTGTTCTTTAGATACGTGTCATTATGAAATTACAAGAAACGAGAACTTATAAAAACGAGAATTTTCCCTAACACAGCTGCACAATGCAAAGTTAGGTTAGAGAGAGTACCCAGTGTTTATTACCATGGAAGCATGTGTAAAGAATGTTTAAGACAAAAGACTAATTGACCCTGGCTGATGCCAAATGGTTTTCACACATCCAGGAGAATCTACATTCACCCTTTTCTAGCTTTTCGAATTCGAGCTGAATTGTATACACACTGTTAAAGCCACTTCTACGCAATGTCTTGTTCACACATTCATGAGCCCAGAGCTCAGGCACAGACCCCCACTGCACCAGTGAAAAACCTGACTGAATTTCCAGCAGTTTTTCAAGAAGGCAAAGGCAAAAGGAAAATAACACTTTGCACTGGCGCTGCTGTGTCATTTCTGGCCACGCAGCAACACTTGATCAATGACAAGAACCAAGGAGGTTAATGTCAGCATATTTCAAACCATAGTGAACATTTTAAGTTATGACACCATTGAAGTTATTTGTATTTAGTTCACTTGATGGAGCAGGACTACAGAGCCTGTGAGTGAGCCCCTAGGTCGGCACATTGAACACAGGAAAGCCCAGGGACAGATTTCACAACAACACAGGCAGCATGTGGTTGAACACAGTGCAGCCAGGGACCGCACGGCGTCACAGGGCTGCAGAGAGAGGAGAGACAGCGCTCTTTCCATTGATTAATCCTCATTAATAACCCAACACAAGCTGCAGAGAAAGCTATTTTCACTGAGGACAAGGCCTGAAGAAATGCTGTCATTATTATGAATAAAACACGAAACAGAGAGCTGTCAGCAAGCAACACACTGCTCCAAATCTTCATCAACCCAACTTTCCAGGGTAAGCTGTCTGAACAAAGATGTATCTAGGCTGTCTTGAACTTGATGGCCCCAGGCCCTGTAGCCAGGCTGATGTTGGACAGATGTTCCATCTTACTGCCACAGCAAACCCGTTTTCTGTCACGATAAAGGAGCCACTTTTCACACCAAAAAGTAATTCTTCTTTGACATTAACAGATGTTCAGCTGGGTGTATCATCCCATTGTGACTCCCATATGACAACGCAAGCAAAGGAAGGAGGAGGCTGACAGCGACAAACTGCATCAACAAACTCAAATAGGTTGTGTTTCTATAAATAATAAAGGTGAATCAATACTGTTCCTCCCTCACAGCAAGGGACCATGAATAAAAGCAATGGTGCATGCTGCTGGGGCCTGAGTTCGGGAGATGATGTTTCAGAGAGAAAATGATAAAGACCCTCCATAACTCATTTCATGCCTTTCGCAGCAACTATGGGGAGGAAGCGACTGTTTCTGTGAACATATCTCTCTCTCCACAGGAGCTGTCACGTGGCCTGCGAACCCAGCTGTGATGAATAGTCCTGATTTCACCAAACAAATGAATGTTTCCAAAAGAAGAGGGAAAAAAATGAATATTTCCAGAGGAGGGTGAAAGTTGATAAGGAGTAAGTTATGTGAAATGCTTTTTTTTTTTTTTTTTTTTTCCTCATCTCTCACCTCATTTATATTTATTAATCAGTTAATCGTATTTGTGAGAATGAGTCATGATGACAGTTTGAATCTCAGCAGAGCAACAGCAGCTTCTAGTGGGTGTGAACGCCTCAGCGTGTCAGAACTCTGCTAGTTTTATTAACAGATTCTGCTGAGTTTTAACTTCTGGTTTGTGTATGTTTTCCAATCAGGCTCTCCATTGAGAACTAGTGGATGTTCAATTGAACAATTCCTATATCCCCACACTATACTGTACCTACTAACATCTACAGATCATTTGTGTGTTGACTTTATTCTAAAGATCTCAGATTATTTCACAGTGGCCCTGAAATTCTGTTCTAGATCCTGGACATTTGTTCATTTCTGGAGAAACTACATACAAAAGAGTTGCTGCACTAGGAACAACAACCCTGCTCCTTGTGGGCGGCTGTGGCTCAGGAGGTGGAGCAGTTTGTTTTCTAACTGGAGGATTAACGGTTCGATTCCCGGCTTATCCAGTCAACATGTCGAAGTGTCCTTGCCCAAGACACTGAACCCCCAGTTGCTCCCAGTGATGACACCGGTGTTTGAGAGTGTGAACTGCCAAGCAGTGTGAAAGCACTTTGAGTGTGCTGTAAAGATGCTGATCAATCCAACTCTGTGATTTTGGTAAATGAGGATAAAAGAGCTCTGGAGTTGGTCCTTATGATGGCAATGCATTTGATCCAACTGCTTTAATGAAAGCACTAAGAGACTTCCTTACTTCAGAGGAAACTACTTTGAGGTTGGGTCTTTAAAGGCGTCTTCCAGCTCCAGTTTCCACCAGGCCTTCAGCCACAGACTGATCCTTCCATAGCAACTCAAACAAACACTCCCTGAACAACCTCACTGCTCAAGTGCCAGGAAAGCTTAGTTTGAGGTTCATCATGATTGGAAATACAGCCTGACCACAGAGCCTTGAAAGATTAGGCGCCTTTATTTTTTAAGGCTCCTGGTGATAGAAACTCTGTTTTAACGAGACTTTCAGGGTAAATATGGATCCTATTCCACAAGGGACAAATAAATAGAGGTTTCACAGCCAAGGTAGACCTCTAACACAGCCCTGTCTCTGTAAGATGAAGAGTACTTGGTTCCGCAGCGATATTTATCATAGAACACCCTCTCAATTAACCTTAAACAAGCCATGGTCCCTGCCTGGCTCTGTCTCTGACCTCTGGATGAGAGTAAGAGGCCGAAGCTGGACAGGCTGTTCGCCTAAAATCCACAGGGTCCGGCTGTAATTGAGAATCCAGGCTCCCCTCTGAGCCAAAGTTTGACCTGAATCAAAGCCAGAAGTTTCAGTGAGTTAGAAAAGCTCAAATTGTTTAGCTGGAGGTTGCTGGCAGAGGAACGCTCAGAGGAGCTCACACGGAGCGGGCAGCGGCTGAAAGCTGAGGGCAGGGCCAAAGTTTCTGTCTGTCGGTCTACTAAGCGTCATGTCTCCAGTCTGTGATGCCTTAACTACTAAAAATAGGACACAGCATTGTGAACTAAATTTAAAAAAAGCTCCACAGGACACAAGCAGACACACACTGAATAAGTACAGCTAATGAACAATGATCAGAAAAACACATAAAACATAAGTGAGGTGATTTTTTGGCCGAGTTATTTTTGTATTCCCATATTGCTGGCCATGTATGGTAAAACTACTGACAGCTGGCAGCTAAAAACATTTTTCCAAATCTCAAACCTCTGTAAGGACTAGCAAGTAATCACAGCACAACATTGGGCACATGAGCCACAAGGGAGGGGGAGAGAACTGAGAAAAAAAGTGTGCAATGGGTTAAAGGTTGCTCTTATAAAAACGCAAACTTGCCGTCTTCAAGAGGAGGAGGTTATGAAAAAAGAAATGACTGAGTATTTCTGTATGAAAAGGCAGAGGACTCACCCTTATTTGTTGAGACAGCAGTCCTTGTTCCTACACAACTGTAAGCAGAGCTGGAGCTGGTACAAGCAGCTTTTGAAGCAGCAGCAGTGGCTTGAGCTCCTCACACGTCTGTCAGCCACTCAACAGCTGCTCGCCATAAATCCAGCTCTGGAAGTGCCCCGGCTTATCACCGCGAGACGGCGCTCCCTCTGCCCTGCATGCTCTTTCCGCCTTTTCAGCCTTCCTGTGGTTATTCGAATATCACCAGTGTGAGTGTGTGAGAGAGAGAGAGAGAGAGAGAGAGAGAGGAGGAGAATTAACCAGCAGTGAAAAGGTTCAATCTCTCTCACACAAACAGAAAGTATCTATGATGAACTGAGGCAGGTATTAGTCATGTATACTAGTGAGTCACTTTGACTACCCAACCCACGGCTCGATGCAGGACGGTCTAAATTTAAACGTCATGGCTCTCAACATGAAGTTAAGCTGGTCTTTCAGATAGTTGCACTGGGTGACAGGAAGCAGGAAGGCTGGACCTGGAAGGGGGCAGTTAGTCAAGTGGCAGCGGAGACAGCCAGCAAACACAATAGACAGCAGGGGATGGATACTGCAGTTGTCAACAAGTCAAGTCATTGTTTTGGATTATTTCAAATCACAAAATAGTTCATTTTTAAAACTGTATATGCATCTCAGGTATATAAACATAAATAACTCAAGGTCAGACTAACTAAAATATAGATCAGCGAGTATTAAGATGCTCCTGATTTTCAAACTAAATACCGTTTCCAAATTCTGGGTAACTCAGGCTACATAGTTTTTGTGTACTCTTGCTAAACTTGCTCAACTGAAGGACTTCTCAGATTTATATTAGAAAATGGCTGTGAAAGATTTAGTAGACTCACATTATGGAATTGGCAGAACTTCTAGGCTGGTGCATTAAAGGTTTACAAAACTAGCGAATGTTCAGCGAAACAAAGGGGACAGTGAGTGTGCTCCTCATAAAGGCCCTTTCTCATTGATTAAATTTATATTTACCATCTTGGACTTTTAGAGACCAACAAGCTTTCATTCACTAAAGGTTTTCTAACTTTCCACACTGACTATTTAGGAGACATCTTACCAGGGATAGCCGGTTGACGCTCCCACTGATGACTTAATCGAAATGTGTTGCTGGTGACAAGAGTTCTGGCGCTACATGACATCATCACACACTGAAAAATGCTCAAGAACAGAAAGAGTAAAAATGTGTAAACATGAAAGGAGATTTGAGACAGATTCGGGTATGCAGATCTTTTCATACTTGCTGAACCAAAGCCTTTGGGTTTGTTTTCTGTTTTAATAATATACATTTAAAGGCAGATCAAACCACTGCTAAGGTTGAAGGTGGGCACAATCAGCCTTTTTCACAGCAGATATTGACGTCATGTGAAACACATTTCAATAAAATGCCTAACTTCCATTAAGTGTCCCAGTGTGCCATGATGGTGAACCTGCATGCAAAATACCACACTGTGACTGTAAGCACTCCACCCAGCTCTGTTTCTGCCCTTGGCTGAGGGTGATGGCTTTAATTCCTCTACCTTTAGGCAATGTTAACTTTTCAAAATGCAATTTAAAGGCACTGCTCACCAACGGTAACCCACGCAGGCGATTTTATTTACTGTGCCTGATAAGACCTCTTCACAGGACTGAAGGGGTGGTTAGTGCAGAATTAATGGCACCCTAAAGGTAGTTACAGCAGGTTACCGTTCCTTTACCTGGGGACTAGTGACCTCATGGGAGTCCCAGCAGGGCTACACCCACTTTCAACCTGCGCAGCGACTGTGTGTATGCAGTGTTTAAAATTCAACATTTCAGTTGCCCTGTTAAAAAGCCACTTTCACTTGCAAACAGGGACTCATCTTTGTGCTCTCACAGATGGGGCTGATAGGTGGTACATCTGTCAGTGACGTACTTTCTGCAGTTTGCTTCCCAGCTGCTGTTTGAGGTAGAGCTGTGCAGTCACAAAAGGACATCTGAGCGCAGTGGTCACAAGACTCTTGTGTCTTTCAGGCCCTGAGCAAACAACCGACAGTGGAGATAGCATCTTCATTGGATGCCACTTCTTATCATTATCTCATAGCCTTTCACTGCCTGTGGCTTTTTATGAGACATGGAAGATATAAAAGACAAATCTGTCTCACCACAGTAGAAAAGAGCCATTTCAAACTAAGAACAAGACCAGATGAATCAGGATGTCCCTTTGGATTTACTGGACGACAACAGTAGGTATATGGTACAGGTGCAGACCTGAGGAGTGAGATTGTCAAGGATAGTAATGCATTGTGGTCAACAGCAACCGAATGCAACTGGCACTAAAAAGGTGCAAATATGCTGGCTACACAGACTCAAGCTGCTAAAATAATATCTCAAGTGTGCCATTTAACAGAATAATGACTAAACAGGTTGGAATGTCAGGCTGCTGCACGGGTTCCATTTGCCTCATGAAAACAATGTCAAAGTGGGAACATTTTTAAACTACTCCAATCATAAATTTGATGCTGTGTCCACACAAACATGGATTACTCTGCCAAATGTCACTCACAGCACACTGCTTTGACAAAGTAGGGAAAAGTCAGTACTGTGACAGGTTAAATACACAACAGGACTCGTGTAACCCCTCACAAACAAAATCTGCCCCCCCCCCCTTTTTTTTTAATGAAGAGAAGAATTTCTCCCCCTGTGGACACTGCTGGCCAACATGTTCATCAGTAGTACCTGCTTTGTTTTTATTGCAGTCAGATCCAAGTAGCCTCTTTTTAGTATTTTATGATGTATTCTTTCTTTTCAGTGTTGAGTTCCAAGCATTTTTCTACACAGAACCAAAAAGCGTATTGCCTGTGGGGACACTTGTTCTTTGCAGTAAAATGACCCAAACTTTAAGGAGCATCAGACAATGAATAACCCAGATCCAGTTCTGAGACCACTGCCCCAGTCTAGTGAAAAGCATTAGGAATATGTGTAACTTTACACAGATGAGTTCTGACTGAGAGGACAGTGGAACCAGCAAATTATTGTGCTGTCCGACTAGTGCACACTCTGATCCTATAGCTGCCCACAGTCCACTGCTTAAATGACACACTTAAACCACTTCTCAACCAGAACGTGACAAAAAATATTCCAAGTACTACTTACACCAAGTACCAAACTAGCAGATGACACACAAAAAGTAAAGAGATGTGCAGCTGAGATTGTCTTTACAGTTTTTATTCACCTTTCATTACAAACAGGAAACAAACAGGAGAACCTGCAAGACAAAAAACAGCTGTAGTCAGTGAATGCAGCTAAAATCACCAGAAGAAAAATGCATGCAGATAGCGCTTCTGTGGTTGTACCTGATTATGCTTTCTCTGCTGCCGCCTCCTCATCGCCACCCTTGGTGTTACGTGTATAAATCAGCTGTGCTCTATGTTTAGACACTAGTTTAATCATGCCTGGAAAACAAAGAATGACCATGCTGTCTGTCAGTATATTCACATTTTCATTCACTTACATTAACTGTTTATGTAGCCTGCATTGCCACTGACTTCCACAGACTTAGATTAATCTTTTGTGCTTGACTGATGCTTTTTGTTGAGAGCACTGAGAGCCGAGGTACCAAAGTCAAATTTGTCGTGTGTCTGACACACCTGGCCAATAAAGCTGATTCTCATTGTTATAAAGAAAAGCCAGAATATACAGTATTTTAGCTTATGTAGCCAAGGCAACTCCAAATCAGTATAAGCACTACCTTTAGAAATGTTAACAACATGATGGCCAGCAAAGCACCTGCAGTTTAACAATAAATTTAGAATAGGGGCGCGAGTGCCCATGACAAGTGTAAAGAAATTACAAAAATAAAGCTGTTTTTGTTACAGGCGGCACATTGCATATAGCAAGATAATGAAACAAGTTTGCCATTAGATATTTAAAATGTTTGCTTGGTATCTGGTGGGAAGCAATAAAATATTGCACCATTAAAATGTTTTCTAAATGGCATTCAATTCTGTACCCTTGCTTTCTGCAAATGCACACGCCAAAGGAGAGTCTGAATGCTTTCAAAAGAAACAAGCACAATGTTCAGCAATGTTGGCTGCATCAATGTTAGTTTGGAGCAACTGATAGAAATGGTACAGAAACACTTGGGCACAGTACATCTTGTGTAAATGTTAGGAACAGCCAATGAGCAGCGCTGATGACTGTGAGACACACTGATGACATGAGCTTACTGTTGCTTCACATTACATTTACTGTTACTGATGTTTTGTACCTCTACCCTAATAACATTCATATTTAATCACTAATGGACCTTTGCCCAGACCCATTTATTCAAGGAAATTACTCATTTATTGCAAACATATGTGGAAAGCTCATTTTTTGTGCTCCTTCAGCTAAAAATCACCAAAATAACTTTGTAGGACATAAAACCAAACAAGTAGCCATTTTGCTGGAACTCCCCAGAAACAATCTGGCATCACAGTATATTAAACTCTAAAATCGTGTGCAAACCTTCTCTGTCATTTGTATGAATGTAAACACAGTATTGCTTGACAGATGTAAATGTCTTACAGCTCATCTGTTTGTCAGTTCTCATCACATTTGCAGTTAAAATCTGGGGCTGTGATGTGAAAACAAAAGTTCAGTTTTGGTCTTCAGCCTCTCTGACACAACAGCAGGGGTGATAAGCTTGTAGTTGGGAACTTCTTTGTACAGCTTGTCGTAGGTCGCCTTGTCGAAGAGGACCAGGTTGTTGAGCTTGTCCCTCACTTTTCCCTTGGACCACTTCTGCTCAATAACACAGAAATTTAGTGTCAGTGTTTAAGTAAAGTTAACAGGTCCTGTAATCAAGCTACTCAGCAACTGCATCACATGTAAAGGACCAATTCTGGATGAATATTAATTGTCGTATACCTTCTTCTTGGCTTTGCCTCCAGACTTGTTGACTGGGTCCTTGTCCTTCTTGGACTTCCCAGTATCCTTCTTCTTGTCTTGTTTGGGAGGCTAGCAAGAGAGGGCAACACATTACGCATAACGGATTCAGAGATGGGCTCCACGTCGGGCTTGTCATCATATAGTTTAGGCTCATGTCAGAATGCTCGGGTATAACAATGCTTGAACAGTAATTGAGAAGAATTTCAGCTAACTGACGTTTGCTCGGCTAGCCGGTATAGGAGGCCTTGCCCACATTTTCAAAAAACGTTTCAAACACTAACTTACTGGTTATTCTGGTTACAAGCATATACCGTAGCTTTACAGTGCTAGCGTTATTTATACATATGCAGCTATATTTCTCATGTGCATTCCGCTATGTATGCCAGTTTTGTTCGGCTCGCTATCTATAACCACAGTGTAGCAGAAAAGCATGGTGGAGTGAGCAATTTAGCTAGGGCTAGCCACCTAGCCGCTAGCTAAAGAAATACAATTCAACTGTTTGCATCAACCACGTACTGCTATCACGGCGTATGAAAGCACACTGCTATTGCAATATATTATAAAAAGTCACAAATTAAGATGAGCGACAGAAACATAAGAAACTTAAAATTAATTTCGTCAAGACGTGTAAGAACTATCCTCACCATGTTTCCTCGTCAAGATGTCGGAGCGAAAGGAAGCTCACCCGTGCAAAAGTCCCTGACACAACCCGTACATGCGGAAATGAGCTCAGGGATTATGGGAAGTTGAGTTTTTTGTGTTTTGTTGTTTTTGATAATTAACCATACCACACAAAACTGTTATAGCGGTAGTTTTGATGTTGATACGAAGACAAAAATAATCAAGAAGTCAAACCAGAGCTGATTTAGAAGTTTCCTGCCTTTCGTCACAGTTGGGATCACGTGACAGTTTTGTCAGCTGGGCTAGAAGTTGCAAAAATGGCGATCTTCAGTGTGTATGTAGTGAATAAGGCTGGGGGTTTAATTTACCAATATGACAACTATGTCGCGAAAGCGGAGGTTGAGAAAACATTTAGCTATCCTTTAGACGTGGTACTCAAACATCATGATGAAAAGGTCGTGGTATCGTTCGGACAGCGGGACGGAATCAGAGGTAACGTAACCTCTCAAAGCATGGTTTGTCTGCACGAAACTCAATTTTGCATTCAAAGTGGCCATGTTGTACAGATGTGAACATTCCTCGTGATGTTCTGTGGTGCAAGTATTGGACTGTCAGATTGCGTGACCTTTCAGAACCCGACCTTAAACTATATTTTCTGAAACTTACTTAGGCTAACGTGTGCGTTGTCATTCTCTAGTGGGCCACGCAGTACTGTCCATCAATGGAGCTGATGTTAATGGAAAGAACACAGCAGAAGGAAAGGACATTCTTGAATACTTGAAAGATCCTTCAAATTATCCAGTGTCTATTCGATTTGGACGGGCTCGCCTGAGCTCCAATGAGAAGTTGATGCTGGCATCCATGTTCCACTCGTAAGTGTTGTTTAGCATTTTCACTGGCCTTAGCCATCCAGGGGAACCAGGTTCACATAACAACCATTCACTCTGCTCAACTGTCACCGACTATGCAACTAAACTTCTGGTGATTTTCTTCTCAACCTAGTTTCTCTGTCTAATTCTGACCTCTTATTTTCCTGTTGAGGTGGGCCAAAGAAGCTTCCTTAGACATTTATCCTCCCTGCTAGACAACAGAGCTTTGGGTCTCACGTGTCTCAAACACCAACATGTCTGTCTTTGTGTTTCCTCCAGGTTGTTTGCTATAGGTTCACAGTTGTCCCCTGAAGTTGGCAGTTCAGGAATTGAGATGCTAGAAACAGATGTCTTCAAACTCCACTGCTACCAGACTCTCACGGGTCAGTAGTGCAAACAAATGTCTTTGTGGGTGAAAGAAAGACCAACAAAAATAGTATTTCTAACTTTGTATTTATATCACACATTAGGTGTTGTTTTTCTCACAGTTTGTGCCATCTCTGCTTTCAGGGATAAAGTTTATTGTGCTGGCAGACCCTCGACAGTCTGGTATTGATGCACTGCTGAGAAAGATTTATGAGATCTATTCAGACTTTGCCCTGAAGAACCCATTCTATTCCTTGGAAATGCCAATCAGGTAAGGATACATCTGAGGAAAGGATGTTTTCTACTGCTTTGTTGTGATGTTACATCTTAAAATTAGTATAGGTATCCATTGTTGAACACAAATACACCCGATTGTGTCCTCTAACACTGTTGGATGTTTTGATTTTCTAGGTGTGAACTCTTTGATCAGAATCTGAAGAGTGCACTGGAGATAGCGGAGAAAGCTGGCAACTTTGGAACTGGATCTTGAACCAGAGAGGATTAAATAGATGGATCTGCTTGAATGTCATTTCTAATCAAAATAAATTCACTAAAACTCTGACTATGGGTCTTAGTGAGGCAACTAAATTAAATGGATTGTCCTTGTTACTTTGGACTGGGATTTGACATGTTGTAAATACATAATGTTTTGTAAATACGTAAAGATTAAAATCGTGCATTAACATTTCATATATTTTGTTTGTTTTTGGCTGCACATATATTGAATTTCTACATTAAATACACTATTGAGAATTTACTTACTATTTGGCTGAAAAAACATCAAGTATCGTTTATTCAAGCCTTTGCCTGCTCTTGTTATGAAGACCATAAATTGTGCTTTCATTTAAAAACGGACTAGGTGAACATCAAGTAGGTCTTGCATTCATGATTTTTTTTATTCCAACACTTTCTTAAAAACAGATATTGTGCAATATACCCGTTTATAAACCAGGCTCCAGTTTATGCTTCTGTCATTAACACATAATGGTCCTTTGTTGAGTTACTGATGCAGTAAGTATCTCTGAGTTTCAATTACACTTAGGTCCCTTAAGGCTGACTGAGAAAAACAGTGGTAGTGTATGTATGTGTGTGTGTGTGTGTGTGTGTGTATGAAAAATACAATAATGGCTTAAAATACTCAGTTTTCATCCCAGTGCGGAACATGAGGTGTTTCACTCTGATTTCTTGGCCACGTGGCCCATCTTAGTTCGGATGTTGCGCAACAGGAAGAATCCGACAGTGGTGGCACCACAGGTGATCTCTGCTACCCAGAAGGCCGTTTCCCAGCTGTGGTGCTTGGCAATGGTGCTGAACGGAAGTCCAGACAGGAAGCCACCAACTGAGCAGAACACAATGGATCACTTTACTCCAAAGGCTAGAGAATATACACACTACAATGCATACAGTTCACTCACTTTAATTGATTCAGGCTCAGTTTGCTACACCAAAGTCAGGTCAGTGGAGTTCTGTCAAGCTAAGGATATGACCAACTTAAAGGTCTTACTAGGAAACTACAGGTATGGAATTTTGTTATTAGTATGAATGCACTGAGCAGTTAGCTACAGCTTGTACAGGTTCCATATGTATAGCTGATGCACAATGTAATGATTCTGAAATAAAACCCAGTCAACTTACCGTTGGCCATCAGGGCAACAATGGCATGTGATGTTCCACAGTAGTTGGATGGGGCGCTTTCATTGGCAATGACTCCAAATAGTGCTATTGGTCCATAAGAGGAGAAGCCAAAAGCAGCACCCAAGCTGATTATCCACATCTGAATGTGCAGATGAAAGATACATCACTGAGGACCGTGAAATATGATGTGCAGTGTGCTCTTAGTAGTGACTGTGTGTTCAGTGGGATGCCAGTGGTACCTTGGGACTGTCAGGAGTAACTGTGACTCTGAACAGGTACATGGACACATACATTCCAGCCATCATGCACATCAGGATGAAATGGCGAGGATTGCCGTAAATTCTCATGCCTTGCTGTACACATAAGGACACACATAACAAAAAGTTGGTTTTGCTGTCTATAAGAATTATAATTAACTTTGATCTTACATGAAGGTCTTATAAGAGGAAAGGCAATACAAAAGTAATCTGTTAGGTTTTATGAAGTTGTACCTTTGTATGAACACTTTCTCCATGAAAGTTATGGTCTAAAAGAATACCATCACATTATTTTTCTTTGCAAATTGTCTTGTTTCATCAAATATGTAAATAATCAGAATTAAAAGGAACTAGAACAAAAATGCTAAAATACAGAAAAATAGATGGATGATTAAAAATGAGTTGAAATACTGAAAGTTCTATTAAGTCTGTGATATAATGGAGAAAATACCCCAAGAGGTTTTTCAGTGATTTGTGGTCACCCATATTGTCAGTGGCCAAATAAATACACAAACAAACACGGGCTGAGATGGAATAATTTTGTCAAATTTTGGGAAATAGTTATAATCAAAGCTGTCTCAACAGCATGAACAAACACACTGGAAATCCTTCAGATGTGTACTCTGTGCAAACTCACCTTGGCCACAGCCTTGTCAGAGAGATAACCAGCTACGAGACTGCCCACCAGGCCTCCGACCTCCAGGGCGCTCATGTATGAGCTACCTATGTAGAGGAATATGGTGATTCACATGAAACAATAACAACCAAATTGGACTTGGCAAATATGTGGCATCCACTCCTCCCCTCTTCCATACCCATAAGTGTAGATTGGCCTTTGTCCTGAATGAGAAACAGCTGGCCCCAGTCTGTGCAGGCTGTCTTCACCCCAAACACCACCAGGTAGGACATAGACAGCAACCACAGGTAAGGTGACAGCAGGAACTCAGACAGGGTACTTTCATCACTGGAAGATCCTGAACAGGTAGCAGGCAGAAGGCTCAGTATTATCTGCTAGTCCAGAATGTAGAGTATCTGAACCGTTACCATCTACACAACACAAACGGCTGAAACATAATAATCCCATGACCAAAGGGGGCGGTCAGAGGGGTCTCAGAGTCAAGAATAAAGCATCTCTTCACCACACATATAACTTTGACTTTGCCTGCACATGAGACACAATTCAAACAAGTTGCATGTGAGGGGTACACTGGGTACAGAGTCCACTGAGTCACCGACCTTTAGTCTCAACCCATTAATCACATGATGCATGAAAACACATCTGCACACAGTGCCTGATTTCAGTCCCTGTTTGTAAAGAGTAGTTGCTAAAAACTTTGAACTGGACAATTACTATAAATCATTCAGTAAAAGTCAATCTCACCTCCTTTACTCTTCTTGGCTGTTGCCTCTATACTGGGCAGCCCCACATCCTTAGGCTCATTCTTGATGACCAGCAGGCAGACGAAGGAGACCACCACACAAATCATTCCCGACACTGACAGTATGGTCCTCCAGCTGTAACTCTGGGCAAGCACCGCGGCAATAATGGGGCCCAAGCTGCCAGCCAGATTCATGCTGCAGGAGAGGACTGCCCACCACGTCCCGAACTGAGAGGGCTCAAACCACTGCCGACAGAGAAAAAGAAATACTGAAATTAAATCATAAAAGCAAGTTATGCTTAATATGTAGGAGGGATAATTGAACCAGTGCAGTGTCTCACACACACATTACAACACTGGTTTCACTTTTTAGGTGTAAACACATTGCAAACAGCCAAATGCACAGACTGTACTGGCGAACAGTCTATTAGCAGTAAGTGTAATGAGACCATAAGGTCTACTGTATTTCCTCAGCACTATAATTTGACAAGCGTCCACTGACATGTTTATATTTTAACTCCTCAGTCAGTACACTGCAGCACTAACACGTGGCTCAGGTACCTTACGCAACACTCTACCGCAGGGAGGCCAGCCGAGGCCCTGGCCTAGGCCGTTCAGAAACCACAGGGCAGCGAAGACGGCGACAGTGGAAGACCAGGAGAAGAACACATTGATGCTTCCCACCATGAACAGGCCAATGGAGAAGAGCCAGCGGGCGCTGATCTGGTCCGAAAGCACACCGCTGATAAACTTACTGATAGCGTAGGCTAAAGACTGACTGCTGGTGATCAAGCCTTAACAGAGAGGACAAAAGGGAAGGAGTATATACAGAGCAGATGGAAGTTAAAACAAAAGTTTTAGGTCCTGAATATCTCATACATGAAGTACAGTTCTCAGGAAAGCGCCCAGGTAAATAAGTAATTTATGATAGAAGTGCACCTGTAACACAGAGTATATGCATGAAAAAGGTAAAATAATATGTGAGGTTAATATCATGTGAGAAGGCTGTTAGGGGGCAAATACTTCATCCATTTTCAAGTTATAAAGTCCTTATTACTTTTGGGGAAAGAATTTTAATTTAAAATGCTATCTGTGCACTGTAACAGCATTAATTGCAATTTATCTTTCTACTTATACAGACAACCAAGCATAAAGTCAGTGCAAATCCAAGCATCACATACCCAGGTCATCCTTATCCAGCTCAATCTCTTCCATTACAGAAGGCATCACAAAGGAGAAAGTCTTTCTATTAAAATAGTACAGTGTGTAGCCCACAAACATGGCCAAAAATATAGTTCCTCTGTAGTATCCATAACTGGTTGTAGCCATGATTGCAGATTTAATCCTATTAAAACTGAGAAAAATAGAGGACAGGCCAGAGAAGGGACCGAGCTCCTGCTGTGTGACAGACCTCTGTCACCTGCCACAGTGAACTTTGCTTCAGGAGCCACAGAAGCAGCTGCCTATAGGTGGAGAGGTGTTTGATATCAGTGGGAGAGGTTAATGGTCAACTTCTTTGCTTCTAAGCTGATTTAATCCGAGTGCTGCAGGCCGGTCAGATGAGCTAGAAAAGCATTTCAATCAGTACATGATGTCTTGTTTCCTTCAGTTACTCATTTATAAAGTAAAAAAGGGTCCTTCCACATTGACAGTGACCTTGGTGTTCTCCTGTTGTTGTTGTTTGTCCATCTGAGGATGTCATGGAGGGAGTCCTCAAATGATCGCAGTTAATAATTCACCGGGGAGTCCAATAATACTGCAGACCAGCGGGAGGCTCCTGTGAACAGGGTGATCCTCAGCAGCAAATGACCTGGTGGGCAGAAAAGTTCGTTCCGTCTTTTGTTGTTGTTGTTGTTGTTGTTGTCTACAAACGTGTAAACGCCATGTTGCAAAACATTACACAACCACCGCGGGTTGTGTCCAAGTGAATTTGTACATCAAGTATCAGTGTAAGCATTGTTACAAAAATCCATTCATTTAAATTACGTTAAAATAATCTTTAGTGCAAGTGCACCATCTACCTGTTTTCTGAGGTTATGCGCCTGTCCGCTGTTTGCTCGTTGGCATTGTTCGCGAAATAACTTCAACTAACTTTGGTGTTTTCATTGTCACAGTTGTGGAGTACTGAGGAAGAGGAAGAGGAAGAGGAGGACGGGAAAGAGGAGGAGTAGTACAGCGTCAAGGTTCCGAGACAGTGGATTCACTGGCGCCGCCCTGTAATGAAAGACAAAGCACAGCAGTAGTTATTTTTCACAGCCGTCAACATGATAACACAAATGTTGAACCTACAAATGTGAAATCTAATCTGGTTAAGTTTCATACTTTATGCCAGCAATTAGTTATTGAAAGGCAGACTGTGGTTGCAGCTAGGGTTCTAAAAAGCAAAGTGAATATATTACGTGTGTTTAATACAACATGTCAGCACTTTAAAATAACGTTAGGTGGTTAGCTAACTATGCCACCTTGTTTTTAGCTCCTGCTGTTTTCCATTTTGCACGTTAAAGCCCGTAATAATGTACTGTATGCATACTACTAAATGTCGGCTTACAAAACTTTACGTTAACCTAGTTTGTTAGTTGTAGCTGCTTAACTCCAGGTATATTTGCCATAAAAGGCAGGACATGATACGGCTACTTCCTAGTTCCTCCTCTCCTTAGCCGCGCATTTGTTACCATGGAAACAGACAAACATCTCCAAGTTTAAGATGATGTCGCTGACGGGCTTTAAACCAAAAAGTTTACTGTGAAACAGGTAACGTTGATAGCAAAAACCGACGGCCATGGTAAGTTTATTTGGCAAAGGCGTTTCAGATTGTTGCAACAGTTAAGCTATTTCATAAAGAGTGGCTATGAGGGCCTGCTAACATGTATGATAATGCTAATCCCTGTAGAGACTATCTGGTTCCTCGACTTCAAGGAGCAGCTCTTTGACGTGCCGGTACCGCAGAAGAGCCCCCACCTCACAGGTGGACGAAAATCTGTTTGGGAGCCCAAACCCGGTGAGTTGTTTGTTTATTTATTTATTTATTTATTTTTTGCTGCAGCCTACCCTAGACAACAAAAGGCAGCTGTGTGTGATTTTTAATGACATAATCAATATCCCTGGTCTTGGCTATGGCATCAGTTTATAAGCTTGATGTAGGCTACCTGTCAGAGTGTAATGTATATGGTTGCAAGGGTGGATAGATCACAAGTTATGAGTGGGTTTATGAGATGTTTCTATATAACACTGTCCAGATATCATCAGACAAATGTGGGAATCCAGTGTCCAAGGCCAAGGTTAAGTCCCAGAAGAACCAAGCAGAAGAGTCTGTTCAAATCATCACCAAAGACCTAATTCGTAATCTCAGGTAAACGTGGTTATGTAAAGAAGAAGGCACATTTAATAGATACAAATTCAAGCTAAATAAATGTAACTTCAAAATACAATATTGCAAAATGGAAAGTGGGTTCGGTTTTTAGCAAGTAACATTATGAACGCATGTATTTTCAATCTCTGTGATTCAGAGTTGTACTAGATATTGTTCAGATAATAAAAAAAAAAGTGAATGTCATGTTATCATAAAAGGTGTGTGCAGTACTTTGATTACGCATGGAGATTTATCAGACAATCCCATCACCTGTTGTTTTATTAGGATCCCAGGGACAGATCCTTCAGGAGAGTCCATCATTCTTCCATCAGCTGAGTTTGAGCGGATTACCTCGGCAGCCCAGGTCCTCACCAAGGAGGAGAAGGAGGCCTTGAAGGAGGCTTATCAGAAGAAGAAAGAAGAGGAAATTGTATGAAACATGAAAAATTTGAATGAAGTGTCCTTTTACTTGCAGATTAGTCATAAAACAATACGCCTGTAACCTTCTTCTTTTTTAAAATACACCCCTCTCCCAGAAAACTGCAGATGAAAGGAAGCATCAACTTTATGTGGCAGACCTGTCCCGTCAAGAGAACCATGCACTGACTGAGCTGGAGCTAGAGGCCCGGGACCGTGTGCAGCACTTGGTGGAACGGGCCAGTGCCTTGAGGATGGAGCAAGAGGAGGAAGTCAAAAAGCTCAACAAGGTAGATGATGAAAATTTTAAAATGTGTCTACAAGTGAACCCATCTGTGATTGGCAGAAGTGCTGTTTTTTTTTCCTGTATGAATAAAGAATAATGAACCACACCTGTCTGTGTCTGGTCCCTTCAGCTGATCCTGGGTGCTCAGTGTCAAGCCACACGTGACGCCCAGATCCAGGAGAAGAAACAGATCCAGATGGAGATGTTAGAGGAGGAGAAGCGTCTGGATGCCATGATGGAGGTGGAGCGCCGCAAGGCCTTGGAGACTGTTGAGCAGATTGCTGAGCTGCACAAACAGCAGAGGATCAGGTAAAGGGAGGTCTGCTGGGACTCACAGAATGATTCATAGGCTGACTTGCACATGAATTAAGTTGATAATATAACCTTATGAACCTGATGGTACAAGTTTATTGACAAAGGAAAAAAAAAAATCTGCTCTTAAATCATTTGACCCGACAAAACCCACTTACATCCTTTTCATGAGATCATTAGGTTGCTGGTCAACAGTAAAGTCAAAAGGCCTCCAGTTTAGAATTGTTATGTGTGCTGTGCATGTGTTGTATTTCAGTGGAATGCAGCAAATTTATGACCAGATCCAGCAACGTCTGGAGGAGAAGCACCTGCAAGATGAGCTGAAAGCGCAGGAGAGAGAGCATTTACTAGAGAGCCAGGAGCGAATGAACCTGGAAGACCTCAAGGTACAGACACAAGGGGGAGACAGACCATGCAAAGACAGTAAACAGAAAAAATAGGAAATTCATACATATTCTCAGTGGGATATGACACCGCATTTGCAGTCAAGTTTGGTTTAATCTGTGACTGGTGGTCTTCCTCTAGGCTCTGGAGAAGAAGAAGGAAGAGCTACAGCATCTGCAGGAGGAGATCATGCGCATCAATGCTGAGACTGTGCGAGCCAAGGAGCAGAGGCGAGAGGAGGAGAAGCTGGCTGACATGAGAGATATGGAATACATCCAAAAAAAGCTGGTGAGAACACAAACAATATATCTCCAGACACAGAAAAACTATTAGACAAATCAGTAACAAGGAAAATTCATACCTGTGGAGTTATGTTCAAGGACAGTCGGTATTCACCGATTCGTTTCATCATTAAAATGCTGTTTACATCTCATGACTTCTGCAGGAGCGGGAGGCTGAATATGAAGCAGAGCAGAGACGAATAAAGAAGGAGAAAGAGTTGGAGATCGCAAGGCTAAGGGCCCGGCAAGAAAGAGCGAAAGACTACAAGGCAGAGCAGGTCAGGAATAAAACCACCAGCTGACTTTGAAAAGCCAGTCACATTTTCAAAGATTCATGGGACAAGCACTCTGTATGACAATGTTGTGTCTGCATTTGGAAGGATGAGCTCCGTGCTCGGAGGAACCAAGAAATTGCAGACAGACAATGGAGGAGAAAAGAGAAAGAGCTGGCTGCAAAGAGAGCGCAGGAGCAAGCGATGCTGAAGGCGTATCGGTTGGAGCAGGTTCACCATAAAGAGAAACTGCTGTCGATTGAGGCTGGCCGGGAGAAGGCCACGTTTGAAAGTGTGTTGAAGTAAGAACTTCATTTTAACAAATTTTCACATCATCAAATAATATTCATATTTAAATACCAGTTACCTACAAGTGTAGTAAGTGATTTGAATGTTCATCCCTTAATAATTCTGTTTCTATGCATTCAGCTGTATCTGTGTATTAATATATATGTTCCACGCCATTTTGACCTTTTTCCACAGAGTGCAACAGGAAGCAATAATCAAACAGAAGGAGGAGGAGGAGAAGCAGCGTCAGAAAGCGCTCCATTACTCAGACGCCATCCGGCAGCAGATGAAGGAACGTGAACTCTCAGCCATAGCCAAGCGCAGAGAAACCTTTGAGGAAGCAGACAGACTGATCGAGGAAGCCCGGCAGAGACGTGTGCGCCTCGAAGAAATCAAGGAGAAGAAACTGAAGGAGCTGAAGTAAGTATGGGCAAGTTAACCAACCTTTTCTGTGGCTGATATTTAGAAAATGGCTGTCCTGTAGAAAAATATACACTCATTCCACTGAGAATGTATACTAATTGTATAAATGTGACGTGTCTTTCAACCTGAAGGGCTACAGGGCTCTCTGAAAAATACTGCAGCGAAGTGGAGCGGAAGGTGCGGACCAGCGTACTCTGAGCCACTCCATCACATTTTACAGGATCTCATTAAAGAACGAAAAACGTTTAAAGTTTAACCTAAATAAGAATGTACCAGTAGATTTCTTTGGCACTTTGTTCTACGAACAGCCGATCAATGGAATGTGCACATTTTAGTAGTTGATGCTCTGTGTCGAAGCACTGGGTGTGGGGGGGAAAAATGACCAGAATAAAGCAATTTGTTGAGACATTTCTAGTTTCTCGCACAAACTGACTCCATAGGAGACTTCTGTACAATTTTTACTTTTTATTTAGGCTAGTATTTCCCTTTCAGTTAAGTCATATTCTTCCACTTATCACTGACAGATCCCCTTTATTATTAATATGTATGAGAACAAAAAGGAATTCAACTGATGTTAGGATGACACTACACACAGCTCAAAGCAGGTAAGGAAGTTAAGTACATCAAGGTAAATACAAGCTCTTATTTCAGACCTTTCTTGACAAAGAACTGGATGTACTGAGAGTCAATTTCTTCATCATAACCATCTAAACATAACCTAATGTTCATGGATCTAATCAAGCTGTCATTTAGATGCCCAAGGTCCCACCAGCCTGTCTTCTGCCTCCTTCTTAACTTTAACACTGGAGGAAATAGGACAGGGGAGTGGACGACGACAGATGGGTGGGGTCTCTGTCAAAACATTTTTGAGTCCATCATGTTCACGTCTGTACACGTGAACAAAAAACAAAATCCAAACACACACACACACACACACACGGTAATGGTGACTGAGGGAAACACCACAACACCTGGCATACATGGACCTCAGCATGAGGATTCAGAGTAAATACACACACACGGTACGGTTAGGGGATCTGGGGGCTTGGTAGCTGTGGTCCCGTCCTTGCACATACACAGTCTCTCACACAAGCACTGTACACAGCACAAGAGGTCACCTAAATACATGGAGCCAACGAAGGAGCACTAACATCTAGGAGGGTGGACTACCAGTCCGTTACAAGCTGAGAGGCCGTTGAAACTTCTTCAGACCATCAGATCACACTCACTCACACACAAACACACCCTCATTCACACAGTGACCCACATCTGTATGCATTTAAAACTCCATAAAGCTACACGCCTGCGCAGAATATACTATTATACTTAGTGCTGCTAGCTATAGCCATTGAAATGGCAATATATGTTCAAATATTATGTAACCTTTTTCTCCTCAGAATATACAACGATGAAATGCATTATACAGACAAACAAGACAAATGTAAGCTGTTCACATGTTCAGTACATCAAAAGTAAGAGCTTGTCTATGTTAATTTCTTCACAAGTGCAAAATCCAATGCTCCTCCACCTACTTCAAAGGTTCATTGCTGAGCTTTAGCAAGTCCACTTCTGCGCAAACAATAAACCAATAAAAAACAAAACAAAACCAGAACATTAACATCAACACAAAAAGTTCTGAACAAGTCATAAATATGGAATGTGTAAATACAAAGAAACACGGCCCAATTTCTTTTCAAACAATACAAATAAAAGTCCTTCAATACAGTTAAATGTTTTATAACAGGACAACATAAAAAAATAATAATACTCAAAAGGAGACTGGGCTGTTGCTTGCTTGTGGCCCCTGTTGTGAGTAGAAGACCATGGGAAGCTGGTGAGGAACGCAAAGAGAGAAGATGTAAGGAAGAGGTTCGGTGAAGTTGTGGTGGGAGTTAGGGTTGTTGGGTGATCACATGCTGTAACCGAAGTTGGGCTGTGGTGGCTGGCCGTAGCCTGGTGCTGCTGTGTAACCGTAACCATAGACCTGCTGAGGAGGCACAGCCACGTTGGGCCCCGCTGTGAGCATGAGCTGGGGTGTGCCTGCAGCAGAAACATCAAAAGAACTTTGGTCACTGCCAAGAATATTCTCCAAGCTCCTGCTTAAACCTGGTTTTAAAATGTGTCCCGGGCAATCGGATCACAAGCAGACAGCACTAAATACAAGCGTTAACAACCAAGACGAATTGTGATTTGATCACTAAAACCACTTGCTGAGGTTGTTGGGGACACATTTGACATTAGTAGTGTAAACACTAATGTGTCCTGATGCATCTCCGACAAGGACGTTAGGGGAATATACGTTAACAGTGCAGGTCATGGTGTCTGTGTTGGTGTGTGCCAATGCTCAACAAAAGAAAAAATGGAGAGAAACATCCAATTCAAATCCATTAATGTAGTGTGAAAGATTTCACATCCATGAACAAATCTGTTGCTGGTCTTCTTGTTTTATTAATAGGGAGACTACTGACACTTGTCTGGTAACAGACCGACACAATAATTGTGCCTGTGGCCTTTTGATATTTAAGATGAAAGTGTCACAGCAGCAGCAAAATCCAAGGACAAGTGGTCTTCTGGACACCCTGCTCTGCCTTGTGTACAGTATAAGACAGGCGTGAACTGTGCCGTGTCTTGGCTGTCCACTTGTGCTCAGATCACTGAGATGCATTTTAATACCAAAGCTAAACAGGTTTCCATTAAATGTCCTCAAAACTGGTGAAGACTGCATTACAGCAAGACCATCATTATCTGCGTGTTGCCTTTTTTTTTTTTTTTTTACCATAAACGATTGGTTGAGACTCTGTAGCCTGCTCCTCTTGTTTCCTCAAAGACTCGGAGGCTTCGAGCTTGTCCACCTGTGGACGACAACAGTAGTGATGGTGTCAGACCTCAGCTGCATTGTGTGTCATGGGGCTCTTGAAGAGCAAGGGTTGAGATGTCGGGTTTGTAAAAACTGACCTCTGGGTTATTTCACTGGCTGACAGATGGGACCATTCCTGACAGATGAAGATGAATACAGTCCAGATTGAAATTAAAACAGGCTGCGGGAGGCAGACCTTGCCCTCTATAAGGCAAAAGGAGGCACTACAGCTACAGGGATACTGGCACTTGAGCAAGCTTGGCTACGGCAGTCTATCAGGTAAACATCCACATATGTGTGGAAAGCATTAGGGATTGGGAAGAGAGACAAAGACAAACAGCTACTAGACAATAATGGTCCCACCATCCAGCCACCCAAATCATCTACGCTAGCATGTTGGAAATGTAGAGTATGTAGAGAACCAACCCTTCACCAGTACAATACAAGCACTAAGACCAGCATTTTATGTTTTTCACCCCATTTGCTAAATATCAAAACCTGCACATTTTCATGCTTCTCTGCCAGTGACAGCTGCGGCTGGAGGCATTATGATTTTGGGTTGTCTGTTCCCCCCATTCTTGTGAACGTGATATCTCAGGAACACCTTGAGGGAATTTCTTCAAATTTGGACCAGTGCCCACTTTAAGTGATGAACTAATTAGACTTTAGTGGTCAAAAGTCAAGGTCAATGACCTCACTTCTGTCCCATACCTGTGAATTTGACTGGTTGGGAAGAGGCCACAAAGTGGTAATTCTACTTAGTGCTAACAAGACAGAGTAATATACAGTTAAGTCAACTTGAAGCCAAAACTTCACCTGCCTGTGCTTGTGCTAACTTTGCTGTAGCTACAAACAGTTATGCAGTAGCATTTCACTCTCAGATATTCATGGAACAAGTGTAGTATTCAAGCAAATGCTCATTCATAAACCTTTATATGATAGGTTTACAGTATAACCATGAGTTGAGTATTTTTTTTGAACATGTAGTGAATTACACACACTGCCAGAGTGCAGTGCAAAGAAAAACAGCTGCAACTGTTTATCAATCTGATTATTTTATCCATTAATGTATTATATGATCTGTAGATAAAAAATAATGAAGAATGTCAGTTTCTAACTCCATTAAAACACTTGGTTTGTCTGACCAACAGTGCAAAATCTAAAGATATTCAACTGAATTTCTGATTTAAAATGACATTAACAAAATAGTTGGCTATTTATCTTTTGATAATCAAGTAATTGCCTTTAACTATTCACTTATTCTACCATTTCCAGTTGTAACTGTACACTGAAAACCAATCACCAACTATGTGAAGTGCTGTCAGGGTTTTTGCAAGTTTTAACATTGCACTGGCATAAGAGACATGCCCTCGGCCATCACACACGGCCAAAGTTGCCTGTGTGCAAACGGCTACAAGAAGCAGGTAGCAGCCTTGAGCGTTATCCTGCTAAAGGTTGCTTTAGCATTTGCTAAGCAGCACAGAGGCAGGTGACAACAGGGAAAGGACAAAGGATAGGGCTAAATACCATTCAAAGATTAAAGCAGCCAGCAAGAAGCTTCAGATATTTTCCTCAGCTGCAATCGTGTGCAGCTTAAACACTGATAAAAATCAGTCAAAAATAGTGACATGTAACAGGATAGCCACCACACACCCACCCCCTTATGGTAGTTTTGGGTTCAGTTCTCTACACACTGTCTGTTTTCCTACTACCAGTCAGTCTGTTTAAGCAGGTTGTTTCAAGAAAAGACAGGCTGTTGTTTGGTTTCAGAAAAGAAGGGCTGAGAGACATGCTGAAGCAGCAGTTCAGTTATTTTCTTCTTGAGTGCATGAGAAAGAGAGAAGAGAGAGGCAGAGAGCCATAGTGGAGGGAGAGTGAAAGAGGGTGGAGAGGATGGTTTTATACAGCCAGTTCAAGGTTCTCAGAAGCAGGCGCAGCCAACGATGTCCCCTAGTCTGTCCTGTGTGCTAATAAGGCTACCAAGGGAGGGGGGAAATGCATGCTCATTGCTCTACATGTCATGTAACTTTTTTCCCCCCGCAAAGAACATACTCAAACTACCAGTTATTTTCTGCAATACACTCAAGTTGTTTAGCATTGAAGAGACCATACTTTACAGTAGCAAAGAATACTCAGAGACACATAGAAAAATACCCCCTCTCAATATTCCTGTTTTTACCGTTTGTTTTTTGCATGCGAGTTCTTCTTTAGCATTAAGATTAAACAGTACAGACAGACATAAAAGATCTCTGAAAGAATGGTCGCTTCATTAAAATAATGCCTCACTGGTTCTTGTATTATTGAAATTAGGTCTTAGCTGCAGTCTATGCTACTGCGCCACAGTGCAAATACACCTAACCATGCTCCCACCCTCTTCTGATATAAAGTTATGACTAATAATTCACCTGTCAAAGGCCTTGAAACTCTCTTTACAATGTCTACAGAGTAAAACCATTTCTGAAATGATCCTAACCTAAGTCAGGATAATGACTAGCAGCAGACTGCAGCTGAGTGGTGTTACAAGACAGTTTCACATCAGAATTCATCTACAAGTCTGTGAGAAAAGGACCTGACCACAGGAGGTGAGGTAGTTTTCCAGAGCGGTGCTCTTCACCCACACCTACAGACTGTTGACAGGCATGCTGGCTCAGTGTGTTTGAGGACAAAGGCTGTGAGCACATTTGACAGAAATATGCAAAAGAGGTTCTCTGTAGTGAGGAACCACAGAGAATTATAGCCCGAGTCTGCAGTTGCTCTCAGCTCTGGAGAATGTCACAGTAGTTCAGTTTTGGTTTTGTGGCTTGCAGCTGGTTTACTCTCACTGTTCTCATGGTGCCATAGTCAGATTTAGCAGGCAGCTAGTTTGCCAGATCACCCTAAACGTTTGTACATCAGGGTTGTTTACCGTTTGTTTCATGCTGCCCTAAAGTGGACAATAGATATCAACATGCCTGAACCAATCTGGGTACCTGACAGCAACATGCCACCAACAAAAACAACAGTTTACAGTGATCTCTGAGAAACACGTCATGTCTCAGTAGGTGAATCCTTTCAGCAATTATGCAATGACAAGGAGTAATAGTACTGTCAAGTCTTAAACACACTGGATTGTTATTCCATCTAATTCGATCACCAACTCTTCACCGAGTCAAAATCTGTGATTCAGAGTGGTCAAATCATCAACTCTTCACAAAGTCAAAATCTGTGATTCAGAGTGGTCACTGACACCAGCAAACATAGCCGAGTCCTGGGGGATTGATATGAAGAGCACCGCTCTGGAGTCTTATGGGTTGGTAGGTGGTCAAGTGGAGATGTGGAGTTTACATTCAGAAGCAGCAAAGTGACATAGGGGGGGGGGGGGAAGGGCACAGTCTCTGCTAATTTTACTCCTCCAAACTACAGGACAGGGGAGAGGGGTCAAAAAGAATGATTAGAAAATGGATTCGACTTTCACCTTTTCCTTTATCGCATCAACCTGGAAAGGAAATTCAGAGAAGCAACTTAAGGAGGAAAAAAAACAAACAAATGAAGTCTCCCGAAATAGAGACTGACAGAGAGAAAAAAGCAAACAGGACTTGTCACTTAAACAAAACACTAAAATCCAGAGAGAAAGATGCGGGTACTAATGCCACTTTTGATACAAATGCAGACTTGAGATTATTTTGGTACTCTGATTCACCTTGCTGCTTAAAAGTGTAAAAATAATATACTACTGTTGACTAATAGGACTTACAGTAAGTTTAACATTTTAATGAGAACTATTAAATAATGTAATGCATTTATTATAAAATGCAAAGACTAAAGAAAGTGACTGACAATAAATAATTCAGTTTTAACTTGTTTCAAGTAACAACTAGTGGGATTTGCCACAAGTACCAAGTAGTCTGCTATAAGAAAACCAATTATAGGACTTCTGTGTTACAAATTTTTTAATGACAAACTGCATTATTCTGAAGTTGTAAAATCCACCAACTTGGCATTTTAAGTTTGGCAAATAAATGTAACAAAACTTTTAAAATGCTTCACTCAGTTCTGTTGTTTGTTAGAAATATGTGGGCTATATTTTTTTGCCATGTACTGTAACAGAGATAAATGGTGTGACAAGCAACACAGCAGTTAGGAATCTCCTTTGCAACACATTTGTATGGAAAAGTAGCTTGAATGGATTAAAACCCAAGCAAAAATGAAACCACCAGTGATGACACTCGACTGATTGACAGAAGCACAGGACAATCAGCATGAATGGAGAAAAGCACAGGCAGCACTGAGCTTTATCTTTGATAGCGTGACACTGCCTATAGATGAATAGTATTTGCAAACATCTCAGTGTCTCCTGATACTTCCTTTAGGTTTCAGATGGCGGGAGATATCAGATATTGATAAATCAGGGGAAAAGTATTTAAAGATTTAGTTTAATAGTTTCTTACAGTGGTGAAGGTTTGCAAATACTATTTCAAAAGTCTTAACAGCAGAAGGGGAAAAAAAAAACTCAACATGAATAAAATGTTGCCCATTACCTTCTAATTACCTTTTTTCACTGTAGGTATTGATATTCTTCTCATAACGCTACTACTTTGTCTTGTTAAATACACACCCTGGTTACCACTGGCTAACCCACCTTAGTGAGATACTCCCTCATGACCTGGATGAAGTATGGCATAGAGAAGTCCATGATGTTGTGTCGCCAGGCGGTCTCTAGCACCACATCGGGCCGCAGCAGGTCGTAGCAGGTGAATAGGCAGGCAGCAAAACACTCCTTCTTGTCCTCATTCAGGAACCAAGCCAGAAGCTCCTCTGCCAGCTCAGTGTCTTTGGACTCAGATGCGTACTGCATGGCATCCTGCAGAGAAAAGAAAAACTACAGATCAATAACTGGACTTGGGGAAAGTGATATTACATTTGCCATTTTACATTTCAGCGCAATCCGTTTCTGTGGCGAAATGTGATGTATATAACTCTGAAGAACATGAATGTATACTGAACATTTTTGTTTGTTTTAGTGGCCAATCACCTTGTAGAGCTTGTCCTTCTTGCAGAGCTCAACACTCTGCTTCCAGCGGTTGTTGCCCTTGAAAAGGTAGGCTGCGATCCTCCTAAACTCAATCAGTTCATGCCGTTCCAGGCCCTGGGCCAATGAGATGTTGTCAAAGTTGTCATAGGCATCAATGGAACTGCGCAGGGCCTGGATAAAAGAGAGGGAGGAATATACAGTGGAAAATACAGCTCTGTAAAAGCATTTGTACGCTAGAGAAAATTTCAACTAAGTAACAAACTGGTACTTGTTCAGAATGCTGTGCTTGAAGTAACAAATCCAAATGTTTTTTCTTCAAGCAACATCAAGACATCTTAAAAAAACAGATCATCATATAATCTGTTATGATATACAGTGGACATCATCATCACACCGTACCGCATAGTCTTCCTCAATGATGAAGAGGTTGTTGAGTGCCTCATTCACTGATTTGTTGTTGTGATTCTGGACAGACCTTAGGTAAGGTTTAACCAGTGGCAGCTGTTTCACCTAAACCAAGAGTCAGAAAAATAATCAAACCATGTGCATCTTCAGTTTCTTATTTAATTTTTTCTCACTATTGCCATCTTCTACCAAGTAAAGAAAACTACATATAGGAACATTCATAACTTTACACAAGTGTTCTTCAATAGCATCCATCTTTATAATTTCATTTTTGGGAAATGGGTTGTATTTAAATACAAAACAGCACAGAAATGTACAGAGAAAACAATAACAGTGCAGGACCTTGCTAAAAAAGTTGACAGCACGTGTGTGGTCCAGCCTTGGAGAGAGGACGATGAGCAGATCGTTCAATAACAGTGGTTTGTATTCCAGATAAAAGTGAATGGCCTTGTAGTACAGCTCCACATTGGCCACCTACAACAACCACCACCACAAAAAAAACAAAACACCACAATATACACACACAGATCAGTATTGTGCCTTGGCAGTGTTGAGAGTAAAAGTGTTACCACTAATCAAATAGTTTTTTTTAACCTTGGTGACAATGTCTTTAAACTGGCCCTCCTTCCAGGCATCAGATGGGTGGTTCATCATGGTGATGATGGCGTTATCATACTCCTCATACTTGTCGTAGAGGAACACCAGCTCGGCCCAGAGGTGGGCCTGCTCTGCTGCCTTGAGAACCTGATACAAACACAGATGAACTTATAAATTTTTCATGAATATTTAAGATGGTGAACTGATGTTTTTTTGTTTTGTTTTGTCTTTTAAAACAAAGGCATTTTACACACAGAAAGGCAGTGGAAGTAGTACGAAGATCCTTTACTTAAGTAAAAGTAGCAATACAACTGTAAAAATACTCAGTTACAAGTAAAAGTCCTGCATTCACAATGTTACTTAAGTATTAGCATCAAAACATACTTAAAGGAATGAAAGTACTCATGCAGAATGGCAAATTTCACATAAATGTATATCATATTATAATTACGGATTCAGTACATCACGGATGTGTACATCACATTTAATGTTGCAGCTGTAAAGGGGGAGCTAGTTTGAACCAGTTTATATGCATTTAATTTGAATTACTGCTGAGTAGCTTGTGAATCTTCCACCATAGATCAATGAGGTCTTATAATTATACTGTTATTTTTGAACAACTCTGGCTATGAAAACTAGTAACTAAAGTTATAAATGTATTTGAGTAAAAGTACAATATTTGTCTCTAAAATGTAGCAAAGTCAAAGTATGTAACAAAAGATGAAAATACTGTACTGAAAGTACAGACACCTCATAATTGCACTTAACTACGGTACTTGAGTAAATTTACTTAGTTACGTTCCACCTCTGCAGAGAGGTTTAGACTGGTTCAAATCTTTTCCATTGGAGGAACTTGCTGACCCATAACTGAAATTGCACAACTTGTCCCAGGTTCTGCTTTTGTTTCCACTGTCCTCTGTCTGAATTGGAGACAAGATCTCAGATCTAGATTTTGGCACCCGTCAGGAAGCAATACAAAATCAAGTTCCGGGTATTGGAGAGGGTGGGTGTTCACAAGGCTGTTGCTCATGACTGGTTAAACATCAGCATTGTCACAGCTGTGTGTGAGTGTGAGGAATGCAGGCCTGCCATCGAGTCAACAGTGACCAACACAGAGAAGAATACAGTGGAAAAGCAAAGAGGAACAGACCACATCAGCCAAGCCAAGTTTCACCTGGTCAAAAGGTATGGGAAGGTCCAGGTTACGGCTTATTAATTTCCCATGGTAGAAATCCACTATAACAGCTGTTGCATTAATTCTTAAGCAAGCTGTGTGTCTACAATAACGCTCATGCAAAAGGGGACATCGCATCTATATGTTATAAAGTTGACAATAAAATCAAGCTTTTTGTAAAAAATATTGCAGTTTGTCCGTCACCTACCTTTGGAATGTTGACACGGGACCAGAAGAGCTCCAGGTGCTCCCTCATCTTCTGGGGTTTGAACTTGGAGTAGAGAATGGCCAGCTCAGTGAACATACCCATGTGAGCACGCTCCAGCCCGAGGGCAGCCTCCAGCATGGTGATCAGCTCCTCAAAGTAACCACGGTCCTGAAGGATAAAGACAAATTTGAAAAGACTAACCACAACCCTTAAAACTGATACACACAAATGAATAAAAAAACCCAACCTTTATTCTCTCTAACCATTATTTTCCAGATGATATCCCTGCATTAAAAGCTCTATTTTGAATACAGACTCTAATCAAATATTAATCACTCTTCTTTCAAAGTAAAATTAAAGTTTTATTTAAAACTGAATGCACTACAGGACTGATTCCATATATTTTCTGCATCCAGTAGTTACTTAGCATTGATCATAGGTGTGACATGTTAGCTTATCACTGACCCCAGTTAACTCATGTACCTGGTAGTAGTTATCACTGATCCCAGTTAACTCATGTACCTGGTAGTAGTTAATTAGTTCCTCCAGTTCATCAGCATGGACAACGATATGCAGGCCACACATTTGGGCAAGACGGAACTCCTTTCCATCTACACATGCAAAACACACCTGCAAGAGCAGAGAACCATATCAAACAATGCATCTTATACATACAATAACAAGTCAGTGCATTGCCTGCACCAGTTTTCCTTCAATAGGTTCTTTAGTCAATTCTTTTTGTCTGGTGGCAGAGAAGCAGAAAAGATTGTTGAACTCACTACAGGCACTAAAATGATCTATCTGACTTTTTTTCCCCCCTTATGAAGGATTAATACAAAATGGAATGGTAATTTCTCGCCTCCTTCCAGGTGCGGGTGCTGTTGGCCTTGCGAGCTCCATCCACAGCTGCCTGGTACTCTCCCAGGTGCACCAGAGTGGAGGCCAGGCGACCGAAGTTGGACACATTGTTGTAAAGCAGTTTGGCTGCTTCATACATCTTGTCATCATAACAGCGGTCACCAACCTGTAGGATAGAAAAACAAAACAAGATCAGTAAAGCAGCAACTGTGAACAGGTGAAAGAAAATAAAGTGGTAAAAACTGTGTATGTATGTGTTCTATGTCTGTACGATTCGCAGGACGTACTTGCTGAATGTGAGCATTATTGGGTCCATTGATGAACTCTTCCAGCTCAGCCAGGCGGTTGGTCTTGGCCAAGGCAAAGATCAACTCTGTTTCAACGTAGGACTCGCGAGCCTTTTTACGAGCCATCTGAAGAAACTTCACCAGGTCCTCCCAGTTTCCTGCACACAGCAATTTCATATGTCCATCAGTCTACTATATATGTACCAAAATATTATTAAAGTGCTTTCATAAAATAAAAGAAATGACAAAACACACTGAATAAATAAATCCAAAATTCTTCAGCTCTAATCACCCCATGAGCACATATGATAAAGTTAATCCTACCACTTTGGGCGGCAGCTTGTCCCACTTCCATGTAAGCAGAAGGGTCATCAGCCTTGATGTAAGAATCAATAGCTTCTTTGACCAGGCCCTTCTGAAGCTGGGCCTTTGCCAGTTGACTCCACACTGGGGGCTCATTACAGCGCTCAGCAAACTCATAAGCTCTGTCCAGGTTACCGATGTGCTCAATCAGAACCTGGACATGACGTTCAGATCAAATCAAGATTAACAGCACAGTTGTGGTTGCAACTATAATCCTATAAATCTATGAACTATAACCATCTTTAAAGCACATTACAGTCATGAACGAAGGCACTCGCCTGCACAGCAGAGGTGTTGACATCAAATTTCCTAAAAATAGCAAAGGCCTCCTCAAACAGCTCATTACTGATGGCAATGTTTGCAATGTCTGGGGCATCATAGTTGTCCAGGCGGTTGATGTACTCCATAACTCGTGTCCGATCAGCTTTAATGGCTGTGAGGATGAGCAGATTCTGGAGGTTTCTGAAATAACCAAGACAGGAGGTTTTTAGTGAGCATCTTATATAATATACAAAATACATTTTCACTTGAGTGTTTTTAAATATAACCACCACCCAAAACACTACTGTGCCTTACAAATATCAAGCATCTAACCCCTCTCACCTGTGCTCACTAAAGACGGAGTTATCCAGGACAATCTTCTCAAGAAGCTCGATGAGCTCATTGGGAAGGTCAGCGGTCATGAAGGCCTTGACTGTGACAGACACTTCCTCTGGATCCTGGGTCTCTGACAAGGCTGTCTGAACCACCTGCAGCAGAGAGGGATAACAAGCTAGATATTCAACACTTGGTATTTTGAATAAATGAAAACATTTTTACTTAGTTTACAAAACTCAAAAATGGATATTGTTTGAAAGCTAACAAAACGGTCACAGGTCTAACCTACAAATCTTGCCAGTAATGCTGCCAGCTTTTTGAAAACTGTAAAAGGTAATATTATCTAGAGATATTAAACACAGCAAAGAGCTGGACCTGATCAATGAGTGGTCTTCTGTAGTGGTTGGTCTCCAGCAGCACACTTGCCCACAGCTCAGGGTTCTTGCGACGGACAAGGTAGCGGGACAGACTCTTGAACAGGGAATTCTCATTGCACACCTAAAAGGATGACATACAAAACATAACCAAAAAAAGCAACAACCACTGTTCAGAACTATACTGTCTTAAGAATTTTCATATCATAATGTATGCACATTAGGACAAATTACATTCAATTTATCAAAAGACATAGCAACAGGAATAAGGACAATCCAAAGGCACTGTCATTTTTTTTGTTACCGTTTTCAATAAAAACATGAATCTAAACTCACATGAATCAGCTCCTGGTCACACTGTCCTCTCTCATAGGCCACACAGGCAAGGTGGGGGTCTCTCTTCTCACAGTACTTGCCCACTACACGGCTGTCATAGTAGGGGTTCTCTCTGAGGAAGCGCTCAGGGTTGTTGTTGCTGTCGATGTAGATCTTGGCGAGAGCATTGTGGGTCGCAGGCTCCTCACACCCTTCATGAATACGAGCCTCCAACCAAGGAAGCAGCAGCTTCAGTCTGAACAAAGACACAGTAAGGATTTCTCATTAATATTTTGATTCTGCAGAGTCAAAAGATTGAGAGGCATGACCTGCAGAGGCATGACCCTGAGCACAAAAAATTTTCCTTAACTTGAAGGATTAAACTACAGCTATGTAGTTCCATTCTTCCTTCTTACCGATTTCTTTTCTCCACTTCAGCAACCAGTTCATCAGTGGAGAACTGTCCTCTCACCACCATGATGAGGTTCTTAATCACATCCTCAGCACAGTCTACATCCAGTAGCCCACCAATAACTACGGGCAGGCGACTTGGGTTCACCTAGAATTGATAATGAAGTTACTACACATTTCCTTTCAGTAAAGGAACAGTTCATTTTAAGTAGAGTGAGACAGCCTGATGTATCCTTTTTGCCTCAGTGATACAGTTTAAAATTTCAGCTGGAATTGGGAGGTTAAGGTGAGAAGAAACAAGATACAAGACTGAACTTTGTGTTTCCACAGTAAAATGTTCTGTTTGGGGGCCAGTTTTTCCTCAAGCCAAGGAACTAGTAACATACCTTCTGCACGTAGATCTCAATGTATTTCTGCAGGCTGTTGCGGTACAGGTACAGAACCAGATCGTGGACAAAGTCAAAGCGGTCACACACAATTATCAAAGGCAGCTGGTCAGTCAGCTTGGCTTCCTGCAGACAAGAAATACTAAAAATTGGAGCTGGCTAATACACGCCAGCTTTGTTGAACAATATGGTATGGTATGGTTATTTTGTTTTTGTGAAATGTTTATTTGACACTGGACTATTTCTGACCTTAAGGAAGTTCTTCACACGCTCAGGGTCATAGCAGTTACTTTCTCTGCAAATTCTCTCCACCTCTTTGATCTGGCCTGTCTTGCAGGCAGCCTGGATATATTTGAAGTGGACTTCTGGATCCTGGCTGAAGTTCACAATGGATCCCAAGAAGTAGAACAAACCTGTCACACAAAAAAACATCTAAATTAACACAAGAACTAACTACAGGGATCTTTTAATACTTGCCGTTTTCTCAAAATATATAGGAAAGGCAAGGTTGCTTAAAATCTGGTATATTCCCAGCTTACCCTCAAAGCTTTTGAAGGACTCGAAAAGTTCAGTTAGGGCCTGAGTAGTGAGCTGTTCGTGGTACTTAGAGGCCACTTGTACACAAATCTGCAGGTTCTGGCGTATGTTTGCAGACAGCATGGCCCTCAGACACTCCAGAGAGTCCTCCACTGACAAGGAGCCAAAGAAATTCACCAGCCACTGCAGAGACAAATGGACAATAATCAGCAATACAAAAGCAAATACTGTATTAACAAACCAATTAATAAAAAAATAAATTCCCGCTTTTCAAACAAGCATGTGTATAAGGAATAATTAATGCCTTTTTTAATGCCTAATTAATCTGTTTCTATTAGAGCTATTTTTGTGTTCATTAGGTTGTGCAATACCTCTGGGTTGAGAAGGTGTGTGTGCACCACAGCGCGTTTGATGTCGTACAGGTCAGTATAATGTTCCAGTGCCCTCTGCAGGAGACCAGCCTTCTCACACAGCTGTGCCACATGAGCACGATCATAGTGGGTGAACATCTGATTGCCCAAGATGGCATCTGCTACCTGCAAGGCATTACACAGAGACAAAGACATTTCACCATTATTTGAAGCTTTATTAACAAGAAACTTTGCAACAAGGGCACCTGGAAATTAATTTATTAGCAAAACACAAAGACAATTTTTAAGAAGACAAACCTGAAATATTTGGAAAATTTTAAAATAAAAAGCCCCAGACTCAAACCTGATGTCATTATCTGGATGGATAAAAAAAAATTTAATAATTTGTGAGTTTAAATTCTGATGCATTTATGTACCTGTGGTGCGTGGACCAAATTAATTTCCAGCAGGCGCGTCTGCAGTGGTCCTTCCATGGGTCTGTTGTTCTTCAGGGCATCTAGCAAGAAGGATGTGCACTGCTGGATCAGGTTGTACTCCATGAACACGTCAACAATCTGAAGACAAAAGAGAGAAAAAGTTATAGAAGGCAAAGTCTTCTTAATCTAAACAGCCATCTTTAATTGGTTCTTTGGTTACTGACTGTAGAGCAGTAGCCACTGCACAACTCTGCTCATGGAACAAGTGTTTATTTATTTTGACCTGTGTAATGTCAGCAAGGGGCTCTTCATCCTGAACCAGCATCTGGGAGAACTGAAGGCCCTGCTCTGGACTGATCCTCATTACGTTCCTTAGCAGGAAGATCCAGTCTGGAGTGTAGCCCACCTGCAGAGACAACAGATCTATAAGCATAATAGCCCCACATAAAACAAATAAATGCAAATTATTGTAAAGACAACAGTGGAGCACACAACACTTCCTCTCACTTTTCTTAGGCTTTTGTAAAATATTGTAATAACATCAAACCAGGCATCATCACAAACCTTCTTAGCATAAAGGACAATCTTCTGGAACTGGCCAGTCTCTGCAAAGCACTGAATGACCTTATTGGGGACATTGGCTCTGAGGTAGACACTGAGGGCAAGAGTAGGATCTACAGACTTCACCAAGTCTCCAAGCTCCTCAGAGCACTCCAGCTACAAAGACACAGTCATTGAAAACCATTCTAAATTTTAGAACAGATACAAATGCTAACAAATTGAGGAAATACATTATCTAAGTCTGAGAAACAGCACAGATGCATTTAAAGCTTTTTCAGGTATTAAAAACAATCAAAGTAGCATCTAAACATAACCTTCAAGCCTTAGCACTGATAATGTGCTTGAAATAACTGACACAGTAGGAGCCTAAAATCAGTAATATGTTTATTCATTTGCTTGATTATTAACATACATTTAATATCACTTATTGTCTATTTGGCATTTAAACCCATTTGTACACTTCCTTGTTTTGTGACTATAAACCCACAATTTCCCTTTGGGGATTAATAAAGTATCTATCATACCTTGTCCTCTTTCAGCCATTTCTCAAGTAGCTGCTTGCGGCCCTGCTGGAGGACAGGCCTGCACAGCTCCAGAGACTCAAACTTGTTAAGCTGGCCTTGGTCCAGCAAGATGCCAAAGTACTGGAGCAAAGGAGACGTCTGGCCTGGTTGAGCTGGAACACTCTGAAACCGACGGATGGTGTCTGGGGTCCGCAGGATACCCTTAAAAAAAAAAAAAAAAAAAAAAAAAAAAAAAAAAAACACAAAAAAAAAAACAAAAAAAAACACATGGATGGATTAAGTATCTATGTGACGGTGGGAGGAACTGGTCGGGGGGGGAAGAGCTGGTAAAATGAGTAAGGCAGCATACAGGTACATTTGGATGAACATCAGTGACCAAAGTGTACATAAGATTTATTATGTATTCTTTTGGAAACTTTTCTAGCAAAAGAATTTTCACCAGTGAAAGACTGCATCCCCAATTAATTGAATTCCTTTTAACTATCCCATAAATTAGCTCAAATCATATCTGAACTTTTTTTTTTTTAATATATATACAACTGTGGGCTTCTGTCATGCCAAGTTACAGAACCAGTTTAGTCCAAAAGTCTGAGTTTATAATACTTGAGCGATAGATGATGTTGGGGTGGTGTCTGATCCTGCCACAGTCCACTACCTTGGGTGCATTTGCCGCCACTTTGGCAGCCTCTGAGTAATTCCCAGCCGCAAAGAGGGTGTTAAACTTGCGGGCAAACAGCTCCTCCGCACCAGCAAGGTTGTTGCGGACAGCCATGCGCAGAGCCAGGTCGGGGTTCTGGAGTACATTTGTGATGTAGGGAATGATATTTTCCTCCTCCACACATACTGACAACACCTGGAAAAGCACATTTGCATTCTTTATTATCTGTAGAGAACAAAGAATACCTAATAGATGCCATTTGTTTTGTTCCTCAGTCCATTCAAAAAGATACTACCACTACAAAAAATAAACATAAAAATATCCAAAAGGGAGCATTCTTTACTGTGAACATTTACAATAATTCAGCCACACAAGCTGCTGGACTCAAGCGAATGCACACTGCCAGTATAAACAGTGCATATTTAACGAACAGAGAAATGCTGGAACACCTGGGTTTAAAACCAAGTTTAATTTCACTGTACACACCTCTGTATGCAAAAATTACATTCTAAGATGTGTACTTGTCAACATGCCTAAATTACACACAAGGATTACTTCATGTTGAGTCTAGTGTTATATTTTTGAGTGTAGATGTGTGTGTGGAATACACTGATCTGAATATTGTGGACCTGCAGGTGACAGCCAAGAGGAATAACAGGATTAGACTGTGTATTCTGCTTGGCCAAGTTTTGCCCTCCTGCAGTGACTATCACATGCTGCCTGACACTGAAGATGCTGCTACAGTCTGATATTTCCTCAGTCAAGGTCACACAACAACACCAAAAAGAGCCACACTGATACACTCAAGGGCTGACATACCACAGGAACTTTGAGTCACTGTGTCAGCAATGACCAACCAATCTAGTGTGAACACATAGTAGACACTGTCATAGATTTAGAATAGCTGTGTTCATATCTGTGTGCACTCCTATGTTGTTTTTTTTGACTGGTGTTCTTCATTCAAAAGATGTTTTTAAACAATTTGGTGTGTAAGTCTAGCTGTCAATTTGCAAAAAGCCCAACTAATCCACTGGCATTTCTTTAGCGGCTAATTTGGTGTATCATTGCACTTCAACTATTTGACTCAACACTGCATGGACCCTAAAAACATTTGCTAGTTCAGCACCTGATGTCATTTCTTCAGTCAATTTAAAAAAAGCAGCAATTTGCAGGACTTGTATACAAATTTATGTTTAATCTGAGAGCCCTACTTTACAATATAAATGTCATATCATTACAGCCGGCCATTGAATGCTTATGCTAACTCACATGCAGGTGACGGTGTATGACCCAGTATAGTCTTCACAAGAACATGCATGCATATATGTTTGTGCCCTTGCACTGTGTGCAGTCATTCATGGGGAAACCATATAATATTAGTAAAAATTATACAAGGTTACTGGGAGTTGAAGCTCAACCTAAGTTTCACTCTACTAAAAACAAAGGGGGCTGGAGTGTGTACATTAAGAGTACCTGTCCTTTCCTGTTGACTCCAATGATACCAGCAGTAGGCTCATGAGGGGCAGTAACAAAAATGGTCTCCCCACTGATCCGGTTCATGTAGATACAAGTTCCAGTCTCCAGGTCATACAGGTGGATGTAGCCATATTTGGTGATGAGAAAGACTACATCTTGCCTAGAACTGATCTAGATTTACAGGAAGAGAATGGTTAGAATGGATTTGGAAAAAAAAAAGGTCATTGTCAAAGTGCTCTTAGGCATGACACCAAAACTACTACTGTAATTGGCTAGCAAAACCGCATGCTCTGTCCAGGCCTTTCCAGTTGTGTCATCACACTTCAGTGCATTTTTTTTTTTGATCAAATGGTGCAATTTCAGCATGCCAAGTCACTCCAAGTCCAGATTTTTTTTGGTCTTCATTAACACCCCTTTTACAATCTATCTTAAAGGCTGTGGTGTCATATAAACCTACAGAGAGTGGCACTTCCCACTGGAGGAATCTTTCTTTTAACGCTACTGTTTAGAAAACAGAGACAAACCAGGTACAAGTATGAGTTCCACGTGCCTCCTCGTTACTCTAAGCAGTGTTTGTACCTGCATGGCAACAGGGAAATCATTCTGGGCTTCTGGAGGAAAGAACACATCCACAGCTTTCTTAGGAAATGGCTGGTTCCCAGTTGGTGGAGTCCCCACTTCAATGATATGCAGCTAGAGGCAAAAAGACAGAGTTAGGGTTTCTTGTTAAAAGTTAAAAAATAAAAAAAAAATCTGATACGGATTCTGCATTCTCTCAAACCCTTTTCTAGGTGTTATTGATTTCCACTTTTCAAGTGAGTGCTGTCAGCCTGAGACTTGGCAGTGCATCTTACTTTTCCTCCTGCTTGTCCTCGTACAGCGAAGCAGAACAGAGTTGATTCTTCAGTGTTGCCCTCCATCTTGAACTGCGCAAAGCCAGCGGCATGCCCCTCAATAGGCTGAGACACCTTCCTGTCTACAGAGTACAGTTGCATGGCTCCAACAACACGATTTTGCTGAAGAGGACAGAAAGCCAAAAGGTTAGGCCAAATCTGTTGGTGATTTCTAGTTATAGTATGACATTTTTTGTTAGTTTTACTGAGTCTTCATTACCTCTGCTTCCAGAATCACTGAGATGGTTGAAGTCTATGATGAAATCTATTACATTACTTAAAGTCCAATTGAAATAACTATACTAACATATCTTTACAACCCACAGGGTGACGAAAAACACTTTTTCTGTGCATTACTGGGCAAATGAGATCATGCAGTACATCGTTATACTGTTGTATTGCCGTAACTGTTCCCCATAACTGAGACACAAGTAAATGGATTAACAAAATATTTTCAAGATAAGCAGCTCTTCAACTACACAGTTTATTTACCTGTGCTGAAATGCCAATGAGCAGCAGCCATTTCTGTTTGGCGTCCGTGCGATAGTTGATGATCTGGCAGCCTGCAAGGCTTGAGTGACGGTCAAAGACTTTGATTGGCTGAGAGTCACCCTCCATGCTCCAATGGTAGACTGCATTGTCTGTGACCAGGGCAACAGTGTTGAGGGAGATCCACTTCCAGAAGGTCACGTCATCTGTCATCGTGTGAGCCTTCATCTTGCTCTTCATCTCAATGTTGAAGATCTGCAAGGTCTTTGCAGCTGAAAATATTTAGAGCCAAGATTATCATACAATAATACAGGTGAGGCCTGTGTACCCCTTCCCAAAGCATTTTAATATTCAGCAATACTACTCTAGTGACTAAAGCTAACACACACAAATCACAGCAGACTTTGAGGAAACATGATTTTAGGGCATAGCAAAATTCCAAATGCAGGTAGTCAGGGTTTGGATCGAGTTACACTGAAAGATCATACAAAAGACCAGTACCAGTGTCAAAACAAGATGCAAGACCAACAAAAGGGCAACCACTTGAGTGGTGGATCTGCATTCAGTTAGGTCTGAAGCAACAGACTGTTGATGTGAAACACATTCAGTTGAGCCTGAAGATACACACCTCTTGTGATAATGTGACCTGAAAATCTGAAGTCATCATTTGTTCATGGGAAAGATTTTTAATCTGAGAAACTCAAAGACACTAGGCTGTGTTCAGACCAACATTAGCACTGCATTAAAAAGTGCAACACCCTCATTCACTTCAGTGAGGCCACTGTGTTGATACAGCGAAGGAAAATGACAAAAGTTAACCATGACAACTTTTTCCACAACACAAAGCAATGGTGAGGAGCCTTGTTTGATAAGAATGTGCAGATGAATAGAGGCTGATTAGTTTATATTGTGAATGAGGTGTTGCAATCATCACAATGGACACAAATGTCTCTTAATCAGACTGGTCTCCTTAATACCAATTTCATCAACTTAGCAGTGCCTGTAAAAAAAACGCCTGCATCAATGTGTTTTTAACACAGTGCTATTTTAGGTCTGGATGCTCATTTAGATATAGCAGTACTACTAGGTTTTCTGTGGACCAGCAATGACTTTCCACATTGTTTTGGCACAACAGCTCAATTATTGTTTCAACAACACCCAGATCAATTAGCAACCAAAACGTGCAGAAAAATATTGTGCTCAGTGGAAATCAAAATGAAGCTTCATGGCCTGTGTCCAGCCCTCCACCCCCACCACCTACTTAAGGAACTCAAGACCAGGCGTGTTGTTATAGCTCCTAAGGGATTCACATCAGAATTTAATCCTGAAACTAGAAAGACAGGAATTTGAGTTGGGTCTGAATGCAGATTAGCAAAAGAAGCCCACAAAGCACACAAACAGAAGTGATGATGAAAAGGATACAGGATGGATGCACTCGCACCCATTCTGTATTCTGTCTCCAGTCTTCTCACTGGAGGCAATACAATCCAATTCTTTGGACCCAAAGACAATTTAGATACAGTCAGGCCCAACCAGGCCTCACCAAACTAAGCCATATAATTAAGTTAATATATCATATGAATGACAAAGCCTCAGCATCAAAACAGTGATTATAGGGACATTCCTGAACAAATGCTTTGTTATTCATGTGTGAATGGTACATTGAAAAATACATTGCCCACATAAAATAAAGGGGGAGGAAAGGGAAGTGGTATGTGGTAGTGGTATGAAAAAAGGTCAGCTTCCCTGTTTAAACTGCACTTTAAACGCAAGAGATTTAACCTATAACAAAGCATAAGCTTGACAAGCCACTGAAGACTAATGCTGTAACACAGTGTGAAGAGGGAAAAGAGACGTAGTCACCATATACCTTAAAAACATTAGTTATTTACTATATAGGAATAAGGCTGGCAGCACAGCCCAACACAAGCCAAAAGGCAGAAAGTAACCAAAACAAAGCACCACATTTGGGTTGATCTCTGCAGTATACAGAAAAAACTGTCCCTAAACATTCATTCATTGTGTGAGAATGGTGTTAACACAATCTGTGATCATAGTTCTCAGAAACTTGTCAGTGGAACTATAGCTGCATGACAGTATTAAACCACAAAACATATCATGTATAGTTAGGTTCAGCTCCAGTTCACCCTTTTTGTAAACTGGAATAGATCTAATGGTTGAAAGCAAGGCAAACTTTTAGGATGTGTGTTGCATAGTCCTTTATGGATAAATTGTAAATGTATTTATTTATCACCATACCTTAGCTAATTGTAAATATGGTAACTTTATGTGAATTTTGGCACATGCAATCTAACCATAACATGCCTCATTCAAGTACCAGCCTGACATTAAATTAGCATAAACAAAACAACTAAAACGGAGTAGAAAAACATATAAAACAATGTACCAGTCAAGCACATTTTGCACAGACCTTGCAAGTGTCATATGCAAATCGCATGAGGGTACTGGCCTCATATATATGTATGATTACTGAGAATATACTTGTTTATATTTTCACAAACCACTTCAGAATAAGGACTTCATCACAGGAAGATGCCCACAGGACAACCAATACATACTAGCCTACCATTTATTGCTTGCTTGATTTTCCCCATTGTTTAAAATGTCATATTTTTTCTGCATGTCTTAGCCTTTATACTACATACCCGTGCTAAATATTACTACCAACCATTTCCATAATACTTCGTAACATTTCTGAATAGTCACCTAATTTTTCATTCCAGAGGTTGTTAGTCATTAAAATTCATATAACTTTTTTTCTTCAAAGCCAATTTTAAGACATATTTATTTATTCTGTCATCTGAGCACCTTGAAATTGTGACTGCTTATGGCTGCCTTCAGGTTTGCTACTTCTCAGTGAACTTCTGGGGGGTTTCAACACCAAGTCAAAGTATAACTAATCTGCCATCTTAAACATGCACAATGATTTCCACACAAAAATAGTGTTAAGACAAATACAAGTTCATTGTAATTTCTAAAATTAGTTTTTAAGCCTTTACATTTTCATACTGTACTGAAACTAAAAGAAAACGTAACAGCATTTCAAAATCTAAAGTACAGTATGTTTTAGAAAATGGTCTGGTGTAATATAAAATATAAGCACACTGTAGTAAACAGGACAAAAGCATACAAATAGAAAGAAAAATTTATATTTTAAACTATCTAAAAGTATGCTATGTTCTGGATGATATTACTGTAAACTCAAGCATGTGTTAAAATCAGTATTGTGCAAACATTTCAAGACAGTGGACACAGAATTACACTTTGACAACTCATGATACATAAAATTCAACTCACCGTCTGCAAACATAAGAAAGCAGTAAGAAATGAAAAAAAGCAAAAACAAGCAAAATAGACAAAGCATTCATGACAGCATGACATTTTACTAGCACTGGTACTATGGCTACTTTTTAGTAAAATATTAGTCTTGTATATTAAAATTTGTTACACTACAATTATGCTACTTAACTTTTTGATAAACAAATGATGTGGTCTGCATATGAACATCGAAATGAAAGACTGTGACAGCTACATAAGTCACTGACAACACAAACAAAAGTTACATAAATGGCCAGGTGTATTTTTAAAAAGCAAGCTATGTGACTGGCCAAAACTTCAACAGTTTACTTTTTAGTCTATGTTCTTTAAAAAAAAATCTAGTACACTCCATTCTAGGTGGTACATAAAGATATGAGCTAGACACGTATTTTAGCAAGAGCTTACCTTTAAGGGCGATAACTTTGCTGGCAGGGTTCATGATGGCACTATCTGCAGAGATGGGCCGGCGGATGGGATTATTGGGGTCAGCCATATCTATGATGACAACCTGGGCTTGCTCACCCACTTTCTCTCTGATGCAGATGAACTTGTCAGACTCCATGGTCAAAGTGCTAAATCCAATGTTAGCTGGGTTTATTCCCAGGTTCTGGAGCTGAGATAAGAATGCATAATCTGTCTTAGTACCAGCCCACAGCCCATACAATCTTAACAGCAAAAAAACAAACAAATAAAAACAGATAATAGAATAAAGTAGAAGACAGTGTATACCCAGTTTGTGGGGTTCCCTACTAAATGTAGGCATTGAGAATAATAAGCACATGTCATACTGTATGAAGCTGAAATGTATTAAGTTTGAACTTAAAGTTGCAACTCTAATTCGTTCCCATGCCATTATAAAATATGACCCAAGTTATATGTATGAGATAAACTGTCATATTTGACAAAATGTGTGGGTCAAAAGGTCCGTCTGGTAAAGAAAGACGAGTAAATGTTACAGCTGAAGCCCTTACAAAACAAGCTTACATTGTCCTTTCAGCTGTGAAACTTGCCGTGACCCTGCCGACTGTATATCGTGAACGGCACAGAATCCAGCCAGACTGCAGCCGAACGCGGTTTTAGTTACTAGTTTTTGGTGGCTACTCACTTGACACATCATCATCAGTGTGGTGTGATAAAATGACTGTCAATACAGCCATCCTATCCATAGTCTCTGCTCTTAAAACCAGGTCCATCTAATATCTTACATGGCCAAGATTAGCTGTTGGATGACGTGACTGCAACATCCCCCCACGACACAAAACTAACGTTAACGACCGGCTAGCTAATGTAGCTGCGATTAGTGTCAACCTAAAATTTGTAGTCACGCATGGGTCAATAAAGCTAGAACTGGTCATTGAATACCACAAAGTTTGTTAACCAGTTACTCCTCCTGGTCGTCCTTTAGAGCGAATAGTCGCCTTACGATAAGTCAACTCCATTAGTACAATGAATGAGAGCTGCTAGCCGCTAGCTGCTGGCTAATCGGGGGAGGGGAGGTCATTCATTCAGTTGGCTAGCAAGCAGTCAAACGACTGTTAAGGGTGGATATCGACCGGTAATGAGAATGTTAGTGTTTACATAGCCTTAAGGTTTGCCTACATACCTGCAGGTGCTCTTGGAAGCGGATAGGTAAGATTTGAGCCATGGTGGTTTCCTCGAGCTTCTTCGGAGTCCTCAAAATCTAGCTGTACAGCCAGCTAGGCAGTAGCACCGCGCTAGCTAACGTTACGTCCTCCTCACTGTACGTCTAGGTCGGAGCCGGTTAGTAAAAACGAAAAGCACGATCAGTAAGCACTATGCTGCACTATTAACCGTGTTTCCGAAAGCTGGTACCAGTAAAAATGTTCAAATACGTCCCTCTTTTATGTGCGTTTGGTGATGTGCACCGATAGATAGCAGCGGCCGATCTTCTGTCCAAAATCCGCAATGGCGGCGGAAACGGCTCAGAGCCTTCCCACTCCGGAAGCATCTAGGGAGCTCTGGAAGGAAATTGGCTCTGGTCCTGTATTTAGTATGGTTTGATGGATGTTAATTTTTTTTTTTTTAATTTAGGCAAGATAATACACATGTCGTGTTCCTACTCTAATCGGTTTCACAGGTTGTAATCTGAGTAAACCAACTCAGCATACCAGTTTACACCAGTTCCACAAATCAAAAAACTACATATTTTACATTCCCGATAAGCTTTAGCCCAAATTGTAATTATTAACTCTTCAGCATATTCGTTGTAAAATACAAACGGCCAAAATTCAGTAAAACCATACCATTAAACTCTCTTAACTTGATGGTGATATAGTCAACATGCACATCCTTACTGTCTTGAAACTAGAATTGTCTGTAATTAACCACATAGCTGGAATTTCCCATCTAATGTGGCAAAGATATGTGTTTTTGTTAACCCAGACATTTATTAAACAGGTGAATTTGGATTTCAGCAAAAGATGACTCGAGACAAAGTAATGCATTTCAAGAAGCAGCTGTATTCGACTATAAAGGATTTTCCAGTGTCTCTAAGCTGTTTTCTTTATATTTCAGTGTAAAAAGCCTAGACTCTATTAGAAAAAAAGCAACAGTAAACCCAAAATAACATGTCATAAGAAAACAATTGAAAAAAAATCCCCATTCACCAGTTATTTTAATTAAAATAGAAACCATTTCATTTTGCTAACATTGCCCTCTAAACAAATATATATTTTAATCATATATATATATATTTATATATTTATTCTCAAGGCAGTTGGTCATGGAGAAATTAATTGACCTCATTGTGGCCATTTTTCATGTTTCAAAACATATCTAGAATAGAAGAAAAACTGGCAGCACAGTGTAGGACCACTGCAATGGCCAACAAATAATTTATCCATTTTGAGTGAGAGGGAATAGTTTGTCAAGGCAGTGTGGCACACAGACATACTTCCTCTAATACAAGTGCAATGCAAAGTTAAATTTCTTACATCATAAAACTACAACACACTCCTCTTTCACAGCACTCAGGTTGTCCATCGAATTCCCTTTGCTTGTCTCCTCTTCCTCCAACGACCATCTTGCAGCAGAGAAGGCCTGTGTTGTGTTGTCTTAGTTCTTAGCCATTGCCAGCAACTGAAAGTCCACTTGATGAAGAGACACTGCAGTAGTCAGGGAGCTGGGGTGTCTGATTCATCCTCAGTTCATGTTGTTTTTTTCCCCAGGATGTCTGAGCTGAACTACATGTAGCAGTGTTTGAGGTTGGACAAGTGAGCACTGTTAAAGAAAGAAAAAGGATCCCAGCATGCCAGCATCTTGCCAATACAGTAAAAATGTGACTAATGCAATGTCCCGGAAGACTGCCCAGTAATTGCTGCATCAGACAGCAGAAGGGAGTAGACAAGTAACAGGGTTTCTACAGAAAAGAGGGATATGATGAGAGTATATTATGAAGAATTGGAAGGGAACCTGTGGCTGTAGCTATGTGCTCTGAGTTGGTCGATATAAACAGAACACACCGAGGACACGAGGAAACAGGATGAATGAACAAGGTGGGATCAATGTTACTGTGTGATCATCTGACGTGAGACGGTTCCCTGGGTTACCATTTACATGAAGTGTGATCACACATGATTCCCTGGGTTACCATTTACATGAAGTGAATATGCATGTTGTGCACATAAGCAATTATCCTCACATGTGTTTGTGTAAGAGAAAGAAAACAAAAAATGTGTAGGAGAAAAAAAATCCCTGGGCTACATGGGAGGGCACAGCAGAGGAGGGATCCCAGCGGACCTCAATCACCTCCGTCTGTCACACCCCTCCGTTACACCTGACACTCAGCACAACTATGTGCTTCTCTTTTGCAGCTCCTGAATAAAGGCTGTGAAAGGGGAAAGCAGAAACAAGCGTTAAGTACCCTGAATTCTGTATGCTGAATCAAAATGAATTTTTCAAAAAACATTTTTAGAGTACTGAGTAATTTCACCTCCAATAATTTCCTCCTTAACTTTTTGTAGCTCTTTCCGCACCTCCTCCAGGATCTCCTGCAGAAAAATTGATTGACAGACTGTCAGTCATAGTGTTTAAATAGCTTAACCCTCAGCGTGTTTACAGTTTACCAGGTTACTCAGTTTTTGCAGGTAATCGAAGAACATGTTTACATGTGCCATATTAACCTGGTAAATGTAAATCTGTGAACACATGAAGCAGGTGGGTAATCAGATATCTCCCCTACCCCCAACCTTATTTTGGGAGCATGACTTTATTTTAAACTATAAAGTCATAAAAGACAAAGTGTTGGTCCTGACTTTTTTCTGGTGTGTGCATGCATGTAATCTCACTCATTCAGGCTCCGCTGGACTGATGACAAACATACCTGTTTCATTTTCTCTAAATCTGAGTCATCTGTTCCACCAGCATCATTACTGTTGCCTGCAGGCTTCACCCTGTAAGAAAATATAAACAGACAAAGACAGGCAAATATTTTATTTATTTCTGAGTTTCACCAAAAACAAAAAAAAAAAAAAGACAAGGCGGCCCACTGTGCTGCAGTGACAGGCCAGCTGTGAATCACGCTCACCACTGAATTACCAGAGATGATGGAATAGAGAACAAACATATGCACACCCAGAGATGAAATTAAAGTTAACCTAACCTCATTAACAGCTATTCCTAAATTATTTTCTGCAGATACAAATGGAAATAAATCCAGTAGGTGCTATTTGGAAAACAATTTGTCTCTGTAAACATGCACTGTATATGTACTGTATGGAGTTTATCCACCTTTTAACCACTACAGTGTCACACATATAATAATAAAAAGTAAAACAATATGTGTATTGTTTATATTAATAATGCCTTGTCTGTTACTTTTCTTCTTAACACTGAGTGCTTGTTTCGATCCCTTTGCTGCTGTAGCTTTGTGAAATTCCCTGTTCATCTTATCTTACATGCCTGAACTATAGTGCAAAGATAAGACAAGACAAGCCAAACCATCAGAAAGTTCACCAAGAGGACACCACTGATCCCAGCACCCAGAACTGACATTAATCACACTGCAGGCTTCATATTCAGAGACAACGCACTCAGCTGGTAGACCTGCAAGTCCCTTGGGTGCATGCCATTCTCTGAACCATTAGATGGTGCTAGCAACTGTAAAATGTGCTACCCCAGTACATAGTGGCATTGTGCTAACCTGAAGAGAAAACAATGAAGGGAGCTAAGGCCCCTCAGTGAAGGGGACAGCATGTATACCTGAAACCTTGGGACAATGAGGGAGTGGAGTCCATGTTCTTGGTGACGGAGTTATTCCTGTTAGTGAGACACACACACTCTCCTCTTATAATGGAACTGAATGACACTCACACACAAAAGAACAAGCAAACATACTGTAGATGTGCATATATTCACACAACCACACTCACAATGATGGAGAACTACTGTTGGGATGAGTTCAAACATGAGACACCAAACACCTGGGGGTGTTACAGATTTACTGAAATATGTGAATTGAGGATTACCTGTTCATTGATGGTTTCTCCCAAGGTCTTCTCATGGTATCTACAACGGGGAAATGTATAAAAAAAAATGAGTTGTTAATATTCATTTTGTGTATTATGTGAAAAATGAATATCAATAAAATGTAGCTGGCATGCTGCAGATTTAAATGTTTTGTTCTTACCGCCTTGACCTTGAGGCTCTGACTCATCCTGTATCAAGAAGACCAAGAGCTTCTGTTAAGTTAGTCATTCTCAACTATCCATCACTCAGTATTTGGTCACATACAGTATATAACACTATTTGTCTGTTTGTTTATTCTTTTTTAACATAATGTAACAAAAAAAAATCCTTACATTATCTTGTGGTTTCACGGGTGGCTTTTCTCCATTGTTTGCAGCTTTTCTCCTAATACAAAAAGATTCACTTTAAGTTACAAAAATGAAGGTAAAAACTAATTAATATTAATATAAAAAAATGAAACATTAACGCTAATTGTCAGGGTTTTTGGGTATTCTACATTCTATGTAGCTGGTGTCACCTACCTTCGTGCCAGGATGGCGCTCATCTCACCCATAAGACCACCACCCCCTCCTCCTCCTCCAATAGAGGAAGTGCTGGTACGGCTGGGGTCAGCTCTACCAATTGGAGCTGCGGGAGCTGCAGGGGCTGCATCCTCCTGCTATGAGTAGCAAATAGCAAAAAGATGCAGATGAGTCAAAGCAGACATTGTGTAGGCATGATGACTCAAACACTGAGTGAAGCAGTGACCATAGCTCTACAAGTAGTAAACACTCTGATCAATACAGCAGCAGAATAGCATTTGCAGATTTAGAAAAACTCAGTGGATTTGCTGGTTATCCATTATGTCACTCCTCACTTCAGAAGGAGCCACAAAATAATGGTGTAGTCAGAAGTCTATAAAATTGTTTCGTTAGATTCTCACCTTAGACACTTTACGCAGTTTAGCTCCTGCTAGGGCAGCAGCCAATCCCGCACCTCCTCCCCCTCCCCCGGCACCCATACCATCACCTCCTCCTGCAGCAGGCAGGGGTGGAGCTGGTGGAGGTCCTGAGGGAGGTGGACCCGGAGGTGGAGGGATGCCAGAGGCTGGGGGAGGGGCAGGGGGTGGAGGAGGGGCTGGTGGAGGAGGGCCAATGGTGGAGCTGGAGGAGCAGGGACTAAAAACAAAGAGGGGTCCATCCATGACAAAGAATTTAGAGATGTGAAGACATGCACTAATACATCTCTTTTTGTTATTTTGTTGCTGATGCACTTCAGCTTACATGTACATTTTCTCTATTTACATCAGAGCACAGCTATTATTGCACACGTATCAAAATTGATATCATACAGATTTTATTAGCCACTGATTAGGGCTGGTAAGATCACTGTTATTGACAGTGTGTCGAGGCCTTAAGAACCACCTCAATGAGATATGAGGAACTACTAAGACTAGACTGCTATATATTTAAAGCGCAGTAATGTCGACCAGCCCAGGTGTTTCCTGACCTGCAGCGGCTTGTCTTTCTCTCTCGA
>NW_018127926.1:2241770-2245581 GCF_001952655.1 Monopterus albus
TCGCTCCCATTCCTGCGGTTCCAACCTCTGCTGCTCCAACCTACGTACAAACACACACACACATCTGTCAGTGATAAACGGATGTGAAGCACGCTTGGGGAAAAAACTATGTGGATGAAAGAGACATTAATCGAATTGCAGGTTGCTAATTAGACAGGCTAACCATGAGATAATGCGGAGCATAAAAGAGCACTGAGGCATGATGGACCACAATTTAATGTGCAATTGCCATGCAGATTATTTATGAAACAGCCATTGTTTTCAAACTATTTGGTCTAATTGTGCGGAGAGCTAAAAGCAGGACTTGTAACCAATATACCAACTTTGGTAAAAGAACAAGAGGTGAATTTTGTGAATTTTATACTTTCTGGTTAGTCTAGTACTGGAGAGTCCACAGCTGAACAATGGGGCCCGAGTAGGGAAATGAGCTGCCTCAGTTCCCTACTGTTCCCTCCCTTCTCCCCCAGCACATCTGTTACTCACAGCTGTATAAAAAATATGGCACATACATACAGTATAATATAGATATACACTCGTGCAAAAATGCACAGGTCCAAACATACGAATGCAATCATGCACACCAACTCAGAGTGGCTGTGATTTAAAGCTTGGGCAAAGTGTGCCCAGGGAATCCGGTCAGATTTATTCACAGCAATTTAATACTGATGAATATCATGAACTAAATGCACCAGCATCTATGCTGGATGTGAAAGGTTTTATTAACACCATAGAAAACAGGCAGCCACTGGGACAGCTAGTACCTTAACAGACAGTTCCTCTGACCAATCACAAAGCCTCCCTTACCGTGCAACATGGGGCTGACTGAAGGTTTAACATGGTCAGGCTAATGCCATCAAATCCTCTACATATGCATGTGTACAAAACTGTGCCAACAGCACTAATGCAAAGCCAAGACGGCTTGACTTGCCATTGATTGGTAGCAAGTAAACCCAGAGGACACAGTTTGCTTCTGTTAGAAATATAAACATTACACGGTCTCTCAAATCAGCTTTCTTGTGTAAATGGTTAATCTTTCTAAAAGAAACGCTGCTTTTTAAACTAATACTGACATTGCTTATTGCAGCGTCAGCGTTATCAGCTGTACATTTTATTTTGTGCTGCATCAGGGCCAGAGGACATACGAGGAGATTCACAATAGAATGTGGCCAGGGGGTTAATTAGAATTAGCAATGTAAAATAAAAGTGGGTTTCATTTAGAGAAGTTCTAACGGTACCTCCGCTGTTGATCAAGCTCTTCTTGAGACGGTCCATTTGACACTTGGCGGGGGAGAGTTGCATAACCTGCCAAAACAACATCATGAATGAAATAAAAAGATTACAGAACATGCAGTTATACATGGTTGTGAATAGGCTTAATCACTCAATCACACTTCAGATTATTTGTGCATTTACTGGGGTACACAACCTTTGTACCAATGCTACTGAGTGAAGAAAGGTTGACAGCCAAGATGTGACAGAGGCACCAAAAAGGGTGATGTACACCAATACTTAGACCAATACTTTGGTTACAATCGGTCGTAACCAAAAAGGGAAAATCCATGACATATGCTGATGTAACAGGGAATTTAGTGAGAATTCATTTACCTGCATCTGCTATAGAGTTGAGCACCTCCAACGCATGAGCCATGCCACTGGCAAATAGAGTAGCATCCTCCTTGGTGCCAAAGTTAAGCCCCCACACTTGCCGGGCATCCCGCCACTGGTGGAAATTGGGTGTGGCTTGGTTATACTTGAGACCTTTTGTGATTGGACAGTTTATAACCACCTGGGGAAGGAAGAGAAGAGATGATCAATCCAAGAATCCTTTTGGTAAAGATGGTAAGCAGAATGACTACTTGTCTATATCACTGACTGCATAAAAGATGGATGACTTGACAGCTCTCAGAAATGGAGCCACTATGAGTGACCCTGGTGGCCGGTTGCAGTATAGGCCATAGAGCTGGTCCCCTTTATGTTAGTGGATGGCACATGAACCTAACTAAACTCAATGTCTAGTCAAATCTAATTTTTCCCAGCAGTGATATCTGTCATAATTGCTAGATATTATCACTCTGATGTGTGGTCATTTATTAGGTAAGGTTGTTTTTATAAGTTATTTGATGATATTAAAGGGGTGTATTTCATATAATATATGTGTATTATTATGATTTGACAGATTTGATTGGCAGCCTGATATGTCACTCAACTACTCGCTACTGCACAGAATGTGGCTACAAAATGCCAAGATGGCAGCCACCATATTCAGGATATTTTGGCCTCACCTTTGCAGAGTGGAGGAAAGCAGTGACGCGTCATTCATCTTTATATACACTCTATGGTCCATATGCAAACAAATTGAGACAAATATCAAATTTGAAAATACTGAACCAAATCCAAAACTGTTAGTTAATAGTTTAAATTAAATACCTAAGAAATAAAGTAGCCTCCAGGAGGTTGATCCCTCACTAGAAACCACATACAAACCCACATCCCTGCATATGCATGGAATTATTGTGGAATCATCCTGGTTTATATTCACCCAGCAGGTGGCATGAAGCCCATAAACCAGGAAAAAAATAAAGTTCTGGGTTTGAGTGTTGCCTGAATGTGCTGACGCACCATTTCACTGTTTGTTTAACAGCCTCTGGATTCCACAGAACAGAGATGAGGAGAAGATACCCTGTCAGGATGAATATTAGAGTAGACAACATGCACAGAAAAACAGAGGGTAGCAGGGTAGTATTCCTACATCCTCCACAATCCTGTCAAATCACAAGAAAGGCAGCAGGGACAGGCTGAGGATATGACCAGGAAAATGTAAAACAAACAGGATAAAAGGCAGCATGTTCCAAAACCCTGGGCACCTGAAGAAAAGCCTTAATATAATGGTTTCACTTGTATTTTCTGTGTAGTTTAATTAGCCAGTTACACCAGGATACCTAAAAGAAGAGGTAAACAGACAGCAACTCTGTTATGTAGACCCTACTGCTGCTGCTCTCATCCCAAACCAAGCTCCGTCTCCATCAGACACACATATAGTGTCCTTATTGGGTATCAGGCTTCTCGCACTGTCACAGGAAATGGCTGAACAGGCTAACTATCACACAGGAAACATCATCCACTTTAAGACATCTCTGGGGAACACTTTAGAGTGCTTAATGTTTAAAGAAACAGCGAGACACTGATAATGCAGGGTGTAGCCAAGAATAGACTCACCCAAACTCAGTTTAACCAGCTTTATAATTTGGAATCTGCCCACCTTTATCTGTTGCTGTCTGGTGAGTCCTTAATCATCTGATATCGACAAGGAAACCATTATCTGTTTTCCTTTTCAGAGGAGTCCTCCTGCTCACTTTGCCAACATCATGCCCAGAATGAACACTACCATGTTCCACACAAAGCTTTTTAGCTCTAGGTCTGAGTGTGATCACGTGTATCCTCTACAGGTAAACAGTAACAAAAGGCAACCCACTGTATGTGTGTCACCATGGCTAATTCAAGGCTCACTACAGCAAAACTAGTTTTGTGGCTCGGCAATATACCACAACATATAAAAAAGATGATCTTGTTCAAGCTTCTGTACAAGTATGTTTCTGTTATTTTCCACAAATCCCATACAGAGACTAAACCCAACAAAGATTTCCATGGACCCACTGTAATGCATGTGAATCCAGAACTTGGTTTAGTTTATTTGTCTGTGCCACAGACCTCCAGTGTTGTCCAAAAACTATTAAATACATGTCAGGGAGCCATACCGCTGCACTGGTTGACAAGTTTCTTCCTCTCACAGAAAAAAAAAAAAAAAAAAAAA
>NW_018127926.1:2245593-2248741 GCF_001952655.1 Monopterus albus
AAAACCTGAGGATGGCCGTCACGTTTTACAGTCCCTTAAGTTAAGAGTCAACAGCTTTCTGTTCTGTTAACATTACTCTAGAACAGGAAGTCATGATTAAAAGACATCAAATAAATCAGTAAAGACAACACGCTCTTGGCCTGTGCTGGTAAAAAATGTGAACTCTGTTCTAACAGCTCAGCAGGTCACCAGTTCATTGTAATAGCAGAGGCAGGAAACTCAGTGTCTTGCTGGTACACAGTCCATGTTGTCATCTATGCCTTAAAGTAAACAGCTGACAAAATGAACGCATTTAAAAAGCAATACAATTCCAAAGCGAATGACAGTAATGCCTCTTTAGCCATCTCCAACAAAACAACCACAGTATACACATAGTACACAAATAGTCTCTCACCACCCAGGCCTGGTGTCTGGTATCAGATAGATAGTGATAATGTGAACGAATGGGCACATACAAAGACATACTGTCCCACACTTATATATACACACATCCTTAAAAGACCACAGATGCGCACAGGCCATATGACAAACACAGATGAATGAAATGCACAACCATCACACTTCCAGAGGCAAAGACATGCAGCACATCCAAAGTCATGAGATGTACCTGCTGGTCTGTCTGCATCTTGCGTCCTACTATCCTGAAGGCATTGTTGGAGGGGTTGTGATAGATCTGGACTCGGCTGAAGGTCTGGGGGCCAGAACCGGCTGGCAGCCACTTCTTCCCGATCATCACAGTGGCTCGAGCCTGACAAATACTTGACTCACTGAGGGGAAAAAAAGATGGCAAGACAAACAGAGACTAGATTAATTTACACTCAGTTGGGGGTGAGTTTTGAGAGTATGAGGATTTCACTTGGGATGTGGTTAATAAAACAGATTCGATTTGGTATTCTTTCAAAAACAGAGCTACTGGCAACCAAGCTTCAGAAAAAGCAGTATGAAAAAGATGTATAAAGGCTAAAAATATAAGGTGTTTAACTTCCTTTGCTTGACCACGTCTGCACAACAAAACATATTTTCTTCTTGCAGCCACAAAGAAGCAAAAGAAGCTTTGCATATGGCAAGGCAGTTCTATTTATATAGCACATTTCATAGAGAGACAATTCAACATGCTTTACATAGGCAAAGAAAACTAGCTGCATTAAAACCAGAATAAAATGTTATGACAAAATGAAGATAAAACATTGTTGAAATGAGATAAAATACATAAAATGAAACAAAGATAACATAAAAGGTCTGAAAGATGATTATCTAGCAGTTACAATGCAGAAGGTGTAGCATGAAAACTAGTCAAACAAAGGCACAGGAAAATAGAGTTTTTAGTTTAGACTTGAAAGTGGCTGGAGTCGGGGCACATTTAAGGTCATCAGGAAGTCGGTTTCATCTGTGTGCACCATAGTAGCTAAAAGCAGTTTCACCCTGTTTGGTTCCAACCCAAGATACTGTGTTTAAGTTGACAGTGTGATCAGCTATGTACTTGTCCAACATCCATCCATCTATTATCTACACCGCTTATTCCTGAATAGGGTCACGGGGGGGGGGCTGGAGCCTATCCCAGCTGACACTGGGTGAGAGGCAGGTCGCCAGTCCATCACAGGACTAACATGTATACAAATAACCACACACATTCACACAAAGGTTGGCCCGGGGTCGAACCCAGAACCTTCGTGCTATGAGGCAACAGCACCAACCACTGCTCCACTGTACCACACAACTCGTCCAACATGCTTAGCAAATACCAAGCAACAAGTTTCTGTGTTTGTGTCTCCACAGGTCGGCCCAAGACATCCACCTGTAGGTCTCAGCACTTTGCTTAATATGGGAATTATCTTGTTCGTTCTATTAACAGCTTCTGCAGCAAGTAGCCTCTCTTTTGTTTACAGTGCTGCCTCCAGTCTCCATAGGAACACTATGTATTTCAATATTCACGAATGTTATGGATTAACCACATATGGTTAATCATGGGAGTGTTTTGGGCAGAATATGCAGCTCAACAAACGGAGCACGTTCTGAATTTGATTGTGATTTATAAGACACACAGATTTACAAATGAGGACCCAGAAATATATTCTTGTCCCATACCACTCAGCGATTTAGAAACTAGCAGAAGCACATTAAAAGGTTTTCTGTAGGTAACTGGTAGCCAGTGTAAGGATTTAAGAACTGGAGTAATGTATATCATGTACTTCTGAGTAGAAATACAAGATAAAAGCAGAGTCACAGAAATTATAACGGTGTCTATGGCCACAATCGTTTGGTTTTTGTTTTTTTTTTCCCGCCGGTGACATCCTTCAAGATCTATGGATAACAGATCCTCATGGTTATAACTAAAGAGTGAATATTTATTTATTTTGCCCTGTAAGAGTGAAAGTTAAAATTGCTGGATTCACCAAAACTGAAGGACAATTTTTAATAGGTATAAAATAGAGCCATTTTGCATCATTTCATACATTTGCCAGGGATAAATTCCGTATCAGACTACATACAGGTCAGTTAGTATTTTGTTAAATATGTTCCATGTTTCCCTTTAATGTGGACAAAATGTCATTTTACCAGATTTAAATTCTAACAAATTATGGTATGCAGTGTGAACTGCAGCTGGAAGGGAAGAAGCAAAACACAAGGGGAGGGGAGGAGACACCGGATGAACAGACCAAAAACACCATCACAAACAGCCAGTTTTAGATATGAGAGCCTTATCTGATCTAACCAAAAGTGTCACAGTACAGTCCCCCTCAGAATATTGTTATAATGAATTATATTTTAAATGCTACTGATGGTGAAGTTTTTTTAACTTCAGACAAAGTAATTTCAGCGTTACCAACTGTGCATAACATAGGTGGCAGCACATGCAGAAGCAGCATCAGGCTTTAGTATACAATATTAATTGAAAACCTAAGAGAGGGAATGAGGTAAAGTGCTGTTTTGAGAGGAGAAAACAAGATTAGTTTGATCCAAACAAGATGGGAGGTGAGACAACAATGAAAAGTGACAAAGACGGGAAGTTATGCCGAACTCCGCCAAAGAGACGAGGCTATGGAATCTTCCACCTGCTCCATATCAGCCTCCGCCTCCACGCGCTTTGTAAGAAAACAGCCACATCTGCTCTGAGAACAGTGACAACACATTTATTTATAGTTCCATG
>NW_018127926.1:2248798-2251996 GCF_001952655.1 Monopterus albus
GAATGCCCACACGTTTTGGTAGTAAGTTTGCAATTCAGACTGTGAGATGTAAAGATAAACAAATCCTTCCTTGTAGAAGAGAACACATTCTTCTATACCACAACAAAAACTGTCCATGCAAATACCTAACACAAAGATATTTGCAAATTCCTGGTAAACACAGGAGCAAGAGCAAAGTAATCTGCTATCTTGACTAAACAGTCAGTCAATAATGGACAGTTTACACTTTTGAGGTTTGTTTTTAAAGCTCTTAATGGCGTGGCCCCTGCTTGGTTAAGAAAACTTTTTCATGCTTATGGGGGAGTAAGAGTAATCAAGTCAGTACACTAGCCAACGCCTCCTACACATTCAGAGGGATAAGTGTTAAGTGCTGGGGTGACCGTGCTTTTACTGTGGCTGTTCCTAAACTGTGGAACAGTTTACCACCTGATACACTGTACGTTTTACAGACCTGACACTTTTTAAACTGCTCATAATGTTTTCATCTTCATTACTGGCTGATTGTTGCAGTATGGAATGATACTTCACATCCTGTGCTCCCCCTCTACCCAGCTCTGTGTGTGTGTGTGTGTGTGTGTCTTGCCTGCTGATGGTTAACGGAAGCACAGTGAACTGCTCATTAGGTTCTGACAGTGGAATCGCTGCTATAATGTGCAGCTGGAACCCCAGCGTCCTCGCTGACAGACTGCTGTGCTCTGAATGAGATGTAGCTGCCTGCTAACAGAGCTAGCTTGGTACTCGCACCTCCGAAAACGTGGGAACAAATTCTAAATTGGCATTACTTGGATAGACTGACCACATATTCTCAATAAGTGGTTACTTTGTCACCCGAAGATATGTCAAATTGGGGTTAAATGGCATAATTCCAGTCCTACTGGTGAAAATGTTTACAGCTTTGAGCTATAAGGCTCTCACCCAGCTGTCACTGTACAAAACAGATCTCGTGTTCTGGAACTGAACAACCTCATTTCACCTTGAACAAACTTAACCTGCTTTATGAATACCCCCAGAATGCAGCATGTCAGCTAGCTTCAGCAACACGATGAACAGATTAGCTTTACATAGTACACTGACATGAGTGAATAGTAAGCCACAAAAGGCTAAATAAATGTCCCATGCAGACTAACATAATTTCTACTTACAGTTCTTCATAGATGCACAAGTCACACTATACCTAAGTGACAGATCAGCACTAAAATCTAATCAATTGTTCTGTGGGCCATACTCAACCTCTCCAAAAGTTTCATCAAAATCAGTTTGTTACTTTTTGAGTTATGCTGTGAACAAACAAACCAACAAATGCCAGCAAAAACATAACACCCGCCCTTGGTGGAGGGAAAATCAAACAAATGCTCACTAGATAAGCAGATAAAAGTAAGTACATAAGCTTGAGGGGAGCAAAGACACAGCTTTCCCCCTTCCTCCCCAGCCTCTCCTTATTTGCACACACCCCGCTCCCCAAAATGCTCTCCCTGTAGTCTCCTAATCCATCTTCCACTTATCCCCCTTTCCCTCCATCTGTTCCACCCGTGATACAATCTGCTACTTCCTCTGACACAGCACCAAAAAACACAACCCACTTCCTGCTGCCAGCACTGCCTCATAACTGCCTCAGCCGAACAATCAATGTGCACATATGCACACACTTCCTTTAACTTTTTAGTAGGTACCTTATTGGATTCACTATTAACAACAAGGATGCATGATCTGATTAATGATTAAGTCGTTGAGATGATGGCACATCGCCAACCAAGAAACGCCTAGAAATATCCCTATAAACTGTTGTGTATTCCAGGTAGAAGCAGGGAGTAACTTTTAGCATGAAACATAACCTGTCTGTGTAACAGATAGGAGTGGTTTATGATTTCATAACACATCATAGCTTTGGGTTTGCTGTCAGTCATAAGAAAGTGCATTATATAAAACTTCAGATCCCTTCCTGATATTGTATTATTTGGCACACATCTTAAGAACTGTGCCCTCAGTGAATGTTTGTCCAGTTTTTTTGTTGCAACTTTGTGGGGAATCTGTAGCTAGAGAGATTTCTGCAGATGTCTAGCACTTCAGTTATATTTTAACCTATATTTGGGCCAAAAAAAAAAAAAGAGGGCAGCAATAACTTACCTAGAAAACCTATTAGAAATTGTTCAGAAGTGCAACCTCCAGTCCAGAGCTAGGGTTAGGTGAAGTACTGTACCTTTTTCAACAAGTAGAATGCTGTGGTCGTGACTAATGGCACACAAAACATAAATGTTACACAAAGCTTGAATTACTGTGAAATTTACAGACCCGATTCTGAAAAAAAATGGGACAGAAAACCCGGAATAACAACTGAAGTGCTGAAGGCAGCAGATTGTCATGGAGGAGAGTAGAATAACAGACTCTGTTCCATTTTCACTTGATTCATCTGACAATGTGTAAAGTCTTAGTGCACCTTTAAAGAAAGGATTTTTATCAGTGAAAGAAGACACTGAAAACAGCACTGGTCACTTCAAGCAGGTTAAAACCCATGTCTAGTTGGATTTACATCAAATGCAGTAACGCAGCGTTCTCGAATGTCATCTGCATCAAGTATGTTGTTGATGTACGAAGCAGAGATGGTTTATGGGAACTGGGAGGGGACAGAAACTTAGGACTGGGAAATGGATGCATATTTAATGGCAGAGAAAGTGAGGGCTCTGGACTAAGAGTAGGCAGCTGCATTATTGATGGACTTATGGACACTGAGACTCAAAGTGTGTGTGGGCATACACACATAAAAAAACAAGGACCTGCAAACGCCTTCATGCCATGTGTCGACTCTGTGCACTGGGTATAACAGGCTGCAGAAGACCCGTGGACTGTGCTTTAATATGGACATTAACAACCACAGGCGCAGTCATAAACAATCTATTCCTGTCCTTCCTCACACAAAGGTCACCAGTCCACTAGTGGGGACACCAACGATGGCCGTGAAGCCAAGCTAACCAAGTGCCCTGTTGACTTAAGAGGTTTTCTTTTAAGCACAAATAGGTCACCGACACCCTGGGAGGGATTTTTGAGCCACCAACCGTTAAAAAACCTCAAGCAGAGCCCTTGGGCACACAACAATGCTCATTATGATGATATGCTAGCTGTGCATATAATTAGAAAATCACTTAAAAAGTGAAGCCCGTCTGTTCTCACTTGTGGTTATTACAGCTGCAGGATACGGTTCTT
>NW_018127926.1:2252086-2256691 GCF_001952655.1 Monopterus albus
CTTACCAGCTTTGCAGCTGGTCATAGCAGTAGTCAAAACATGAAGCAAATCAATGTGTGTGTGTGTCTGTTGGTTAAGTGGTGTGTAGCTAAAAACATTCTCACGACCTCTAGTAACATGTCGTGGCTTAAACATAAGAACCTATTATGGCTAAGGCTACAGTTATACACGTCATAATAATAATATTAAACATCCTGTCTGCTGACAGTCATCAACTCTTCTCTCTAGTTATCCTTGACCAGATGTACCCTGTAGAAACTCATAAGCATGACTAAGCATTTAACAGTCTAACTAGACATCCTATCTCCACTAAACATTTCTAATACATAAAGTATCTATCCAATTTCTATCTGACTAAAAATACCTAACACAGCCTAATTAAGTTCTGCATCTTGCTGTGGTTTCTTAGTCAGTGAGGAGTTAACAGGAAACCGTAATGCGCGGCCGGGGCACATGCTCTCTTGGAATTGTCTGTATAAGGCTGTGCTCTCAAAGCTTTTCCCCAAATGTGCTGGCAAGTACAGTCAGGCCCAATGGCTCTCTCTTCCCTCCTCCTGACCCTCCCACCATGCTCTCTGCCACTGTTCAATCCTTCCTTTGCATGTCTCCAAACTTAAAAGTCTAAGATCTGCACGGAGAAGTAGTATGTATGAGATGTATAAGGTGAAGGGAACAAGTAGACCATTTGTATATCTATTTGTATAACTGTGCAATCGCCCTGTGCATCATAAGATGGTTTAACTAAGCACAAATGACACATTAAACACAGACATCAGCCCTGAGGCTACAACAGACAGACTGAAGTTACACAGCATTGTCTCTGCATCCAATCCGGGCTCACAGCTCCTCCTAATTCATTAGGCCTCTTCTACAGGAGCCCATAATGCCACGATATGAAAAGCCAGTTTTTTGTAGTTTTTTTTTTTTTTTGCCCTCACAGCTACAGCCAACTATCATTTTTAATGATGTACAGGTTATTTTTGCCTTTGGTATCAAGTGCTTATCTCTGTCGTAAGCAGACTGCAAAGAAACCTGCAAGAATAGCACCTGCGTGACAACTGACAAGCCGCTGTAATTTAACAAAAATAACCATGCAGCTCATGTCTCTTAAAAGCAAGAGTTTTTTTCTACAGCGTTTCACATAAGAAATTCATACACGACTCATCGCCAATCGTGTCATATAAGGTGAGGGAACAGGTGTCACATTTGACTTGGTGCTGCACTGCAAAGAACATTACATTTGAACCAGACAGAGAATGATAAGTCAGTGAATAGTGTCTATATGTGAGCACACCACTTCCTCCCTGATAAAAAATAAAAACCATATTTCCAGATGATAGTCACACATGATCAAAACTGATATTGTTACTTGGTACTGTTTCAAAAGCCTTACATGACATGTAGAAGAACCGTTTTATACAGGTTTTCTCAGTAATAATTTACATCTGAATTTCGCTGCCTTGTTGAGCGTTATGGTCAGTTGAAAATTACTTACTGCTTGTTTTAAGAAAATGAAACCTATGGCTCATAAAAAAGATGTGAGAACTCATTCACACATGACGAGCAAAACATTCTCTTTCTGCCACAGCACCTGAAAGGCTGACACGAGACGAGGCTGAGAAAGTTTCGTTAGAAAAACACAAAGCTGCAGACAGAAGTGAGAAAAGGAAGTAATACTCTTTTGTACAAATAGGCAACATGGGAAAACCCAGCATGTGCCAGTAGGCACGTGTTCACCTCTAAGCCAGATCGATCCATTCTTGGCATCACAACACCTGCTTTTTAGTTATTTCTTAATTGCAAGACATTAAATATTTCTTTTAAATAGGGGCTTTAGGAAGGTTCTTTCTTATACACTTATTACACACACGCACGCACACACACACACACACACACACACACACACACACACACACAGAGGCCATGATGGTCCCATCATGATGGGCCCATGTGACACTGGAGTCAACCTCTCCGAACTCCAGACATGTCGTAAAACTGGCTTATTTCTCATGTCATTATTCAATAACTATCGCTCTATGTGATAGGTTCAAGATAAGCTTTCAAAGGACAGCTACTGTTGTGAGAGACAGCAGGGCCATAAATGTTCATATGCAGCTCGACATCCAGACTCGAGAAGAAACTTCCCACTGATGCAGCTTGTTTTTTCTCCCAAATATGAGGCAGACAGAGATCATCAATGGATACAGGAATGAGAATATTAAAGTCAGTTATTTCTAATGATCACACTGGGAGAAAAACCCAAACATTTTCTTCAAATATCTGACATTTTACCAAAGCGTGCCATAAACAAAGCAAATTAAAGATAGGAGAAAAACACCAATTAGAAACAAAATGGAGTCAAAATAAAAAAAAATAAAAAAGTCTTTAGGTTAAAGACAGGGCTGGAAAAGTCAGCTCTGCTAGCCGTCCTTTGTCTTACTCCTCTAACTTCACACCTGTTTCTTCTCACACAGGTCCTAGCACGCTGATAAAAGCACACAAACAGACGCACATATCTGCTGCAGGCTAGTGCCGCCTGCCTCCCTGAATCAGACAGACACGCACAGATATCCAGGCTATCTCAGCTGTTCTTAAAGCCTTTCCCCACTATGTCTGTGCAAGTGCAGTCAGACATTTTCAGCTGAAGCTCCCCTACCAAGAAAACCTTCAACTGCTGACTCATCATTTGCCTGGTGTTTATCGAGCCTTGTGGAAAAGTTGAACAAACGTTTCTCCGCAGACTTTCATTTTGCTGTTTGACCACTTTCAAGTGCATGATGAAATCCTTCCTGCCTCTGAGGCAGTCTAAGGTGTGTGTGTGTGTGTGTGGTAGGGGGTTACAACTGGCACACTCAGTGCCCATATTTGGAACCATTTCACCCATGTTCTCATCACAGAGCTCAATTCCTTTTACAGGTTTGAGCACATCCTCCCTGGCTGGGGCCTACTTTTCCAGAGAAGAACGATCCACTCAGAAAACCTCCTTTTTTCTCAGTTGCCCTGATGTGTACACACTTTTCCTTCGCAGTGAAGAAAGGATTTAACTCTGAGCCCAAAGTTGAGAGAAGACAAAGAAAGAAGGCAACACCTTAATAATATTTCCTACTTCCTCAGTGACCTGCATGAGTGTGTAGACTGACCTCACAATAGTTTATTTTACAGATAGTGGCAACTTAGATAACCCTCCCATTGGTCCTGCCAATTGTTGGCCAGCTTGCCCTCCTTCCCCTCTGCATATTTTTAAAACCCACCTACAATACAATGTCTGACAACAGCCAAGCTAATCATCAAGCTACAGTATATACAGATGACAGACAATATGTGTGGTAAAGACCTCTACAATTCATTCATTCATTCATTCATTTCTCAGACAAAAATGCCACTAATTCAAATGTGCTGCTTTTCTTATGAATGACAGAAAGGTAATAATGTTCAGAGACAAGAAAACCAGACTCCTGCAGCAGATGGTGTGGCCCCATAGAGTCCTGATCTCAGCATTATGGAGTCAGCCTGGGATTGCACTGCCAGTCAAACATTTCACCACGCTTTCCCATTGAATAGAAATGTACGTGAAGAGACAGAAAACACAGAGACAACCTACACTCTCTGAAGAACTGTGGCAAGTTCTCCAGTATACCTGGAACAGCCTGCTGAAAAACTGTGCACAAATGTACCTGGAAGCATTAGCACTGTATTAAAGGCAAGGGGCTGCCAAACCAAATGTTGATTTGTCATCAGATTTTCCTGTTCTACACAGGAGCTGAAAAAAAAACTATGACATTGTTTTTGAAAGCATCACTTTACTTTTAGTGCCTTAGACTTTTGCACAGTACTGTACTGTATATAAACAGACTCCTCTTTAATGATGAGTTCCCAAACTCAGCTTATAGCAAAGGCCGTTTATATAAACAAGATTATGTTCAAGGCTATGCATGCACAAAAATATCAACCATGCAGAAACTGTTTCAGTCAGAAGGAGCCAAAACAGGTTCTCCTTTTAAGCCCGCCTTTCTTTGTTTACTTGCAAACCTTTAGCCCATATCAGGGGCCAGTTTCAAGAAGGAGGTTTAACAAACTCAGAGTTCGAACCTGAACTCTGAGTTGACTTACAGAGTTGGAAAACTTTTTCGGTTTCAGAACAGCTGAAAAGAGTTGGTTTAATCAACTCTGAGTAGGTTGACTCAGAGTTAGGCGCGTGCAGCGTGACTATAAAAAGCCCTGAACAATGGAGTGAAGACATTACGAGTCACCATGGCAACAGGACCAAGCCAAAATAGGTCTGCGTTTTTTCCCCGACAGAAATGGATGTGCTACTACAAGCATATAGTGACTACGAGCCCATATTTCGTAAAAAAGCAACACGGCTGCAGCGGCGAAAGAGAGAGAGTTAGCTTGGGGGAAAATAGCTGCCCGAGTCAATGCGTACGTTTACATTTTAATCATACAGTGTTCGGTGTAAGTAATTACTAAATAATGTTAGTATTGTTATTATTTGTCACTTGTAAAGTAAGGAATGGTTCTTAATTCTTCAATAATTTAATGAGTAACTTCAGTAATTGCATAAAATACTGATTTTTGTACGAATTAAAAGTGCAGTTTTATGTC
>NW_018127926.1:2258549-2277475 GCF_001952655.1 Monopterus albus
TCTTTGAGAGCCAGAATTCTTGCTGTTTCTCAGGTGTTCAAATACATATGTTCAGCAGTGCAAGACAAATAAATTCTTTAAAAATCATACAATGTGATTTCCTGATTTTTTTTTTTTAATTCTGTCTCTGAGTGGGAATGTACCTACAATGTGAATGTCAGACCCCTCCATGATTTCTAAGTAAGAGAACTTGCAAAATGTGTGTTCAACTACTTCTGTTCCTCACTGGGTTTTCCAGCAAGCCGCTTTATGTCTCACAAGTGAAAATGTCTGTATAAAAAGCTAATACAACACAGCACAGCGGCGCTGCTCCCAACCTGGTGAATCATCTGACTCAACGAATGTCCTGTTTCCAACTCTTCAAAGTAGGTTATGGTTCTTCTCTTTGCTAATGGATAACCATTACACCAAACTGTGAGAAAATAAATTGGGAGAAAGTATTTGGGATTTGACACCACACATGGAAAAAATATTGGGGATAATGGTACGATATAGTTCTGTAGCATGCAGTTTCCTGTAATGTAAGCATGTCACAAGAGCTTGTCACCCAGTGAGGAAGCACACTCACTGCAAATGAGCAGAATGAGGGGTTTTTCGACAACACATCTTAGAATTAAGGCTGCATTCAAGTTAATTATATGCAAGTTTAATTTGCTCAAATTAGATTTTTTTTTTAAAGTGGCTGCCCCTATCACATGTAATCACATGCAAACACAAAATGCGGAATAATGTAGCAAGGAACAGAATGAGAAAACTAATTGGTTTAAATCTTTGTGGCCGTGCTAAGAAAAACAGTGGAGACTATCTGATGTTTCTTGAGGCAATAACATCCTTCCTTAGTATTCCAGAGTAGAAGTGGTGCCTAATGATAAAGTAAGGAAACTCCAGCCCAACAACCCAGTAAAGAGGCTACAGAGTTTCCTCTAACATTTTATCTAATGCAGCATTTGTGCATCAGCAATCACCATCATCTTGGATAAGTGAAGTTAAAGTCTCGGGGCATGAATGATAGAAGTGTTTAAGGTGACTGACATCATGAAGCAGTTTTTATACTAACTGGTATCCATTACGCTCCATTAAGCACTGGACCCTGTGATGAACCCAATGTATTTTTGTGCCCATTAGCAGTGCTGACTATGCAATACATCACTACATCATTTCTGCCCACAGCAAGCCTAGGTTTCAGTACAATTTTAGACTCGGGGTCCCCATCAGCTGGAATGATGTCACTCTTTGCTTGTGGGTGTCTTTAATTTCAGTGGGCACTGTAGAGCTTGGCTCAATTTCACACTGATGATGGCTAGATTTTTGCCTGGCTAAAATACATATATTTAAATGCTTACTCTGATTTCAGACCTCTGAGTTGCCACCCACATCTCAGATTTGTTCAAAAATTTATAGATAGGACTTTCTACTACCCCAAAAGCCCAGGACTGAATTAGCATTTTTGCACTTCTAGTTCCTTTGGTTACTTGGTTAGACGCCTAACATAAGGTCTGTGGTCAACACAAGGCCAATTTCATGTTTTGTTCTATGAAATAAAATATGCCAGTAAATAACCCCCTCATGACTTTTAATGCTTTTACACATCTTAAAAAGGTGGTTGCTAAATCAGACTACAGAGGCTGTCTGGGTTATTAAACATCATCACGATGAATACGGAGACTCAGCTACTCACTAGCCCACATTTACAGCCTATAAACCATAAGGGATTTTGTCACAGTTTAGAGCTTAAGTATCCCTTCAACAACTCTGACTGTATCAAAATCAGCTAATGAGGAAAGGTTTTATTTAACAGGGTTTTTAAGATTTTCATGACATGTATATGACATTGTCACAGAACCAAGATTTGTCAGGTGTTTCATTTACTGAATTAGTCATAAGTAGACTCCCCTCCACTTTATCAATGCAATGTTTCTTGTTTGGGTTTCTGGGAAATTTATAACTATAGATGTATAGAAAACTATAGAAAAGTATTTGAGCAACTGCTGATTATTATTTTTGATTATAATGATCTTCACCAAAGTCACAAATATCAACAGACACACTATTTCTACATTGATAAGACACAAACGGTCACAATCTGTCATGTAATCTTTCCACACAGAGCTTAATATCCAGTGACAGTAGTTTCAACATGAGTTTCAAAACACCAAGGTCACTAAACAACATGCTCAGTATTGGTGAGACATAACCAACAAACTAGTTTGGATAAGGTTACATTTAATACAAGTGATCATAGAAGGAACAACACACTACAGAGAGAATATAAAGGCCTGAAGGCACAATTAAAGAACAAAAACATTAGCCACCACCAAGGAAACTGGATTTGTCACCAAGTAGATAACAGAAAGTTTTGTACATTGAGCAACCTGTGTAGCAAAGTGCCTAATCCAAGACAAAGGCCAGCATAATGGCCCATTTATGAGCATGCGACGTGGGAGCACCAAGAGGGGTAAACTGTTTCAGTGGCTGGTTGTTGCAGGAGACAAACTCATAAGGCAAAACTGTTCTAATAATGGAGTGTGCAGAATGATGAAGCACATGGGCTTTATGATCATTTAGACATGCCGTCACACTAACTGTAAAGCGATGCACTGAGGAGTCTTTTGCTGTGCGTGTCAACATCCAGCTCCTTATGATGCACGAAATAAAGCCATTATTCTTAATCTATTACAGGTAAGAGAGTTCCCACAAGCACACCTCAATTGCCTCAAATTGTTATTGCTTCTGAGCCCCGGGGGCAAGTGTGATTATTAGGGGGTCGCTGGTTGAAAACCAAATTAAAAACAGGCTGCCTATGTTCTTACTACAAATTACAATAATTTCAGGCGTGTAAACCATCTTCCATGTATTTGGTAGGGCTTCTCCATTATGACAAAAAACACAGTCATGATTATTTTGGTGAATACTGAGATAATTATTCACCACAATTACTCACTCACTTTGGAAACGTGCCTTTACTGAAATTAAAATAAAATAAATTCTTTTCTTGAACTATACATATAATTCAACTGAAATACAATTAAGTATTTCATCTGCCTACCTGATTGACAGTTCAGAGGAAATTATCGCTCCACATTTTGCAAATAAAATGTTGCCACTTAGCGTTACCAATACTGCCGGTTGTAAGAGATGCACCAATTGCAATCTTCTTGGCCAATTCTGATTTTTTTATTAGAACTGTAACTGACAGCATGCACACACATTTTTGTAACTGTTTTATATTTAAAAAAAAACAAAATAAATTGTAACAAAAATAAAAGACTGAATTAAAGTTTGTCTCTTTTTTATACAAACCTTACAAACTAAAAATGAAGTGCAATATTTGTACTTATTAAACAGGTGCAACAGGTGATAGAAACAGTAAAATGTCTGTTACATCAGTCCTACTGAGAAAAGCGGACTACAGCACAACAAATATTTTATCTTAATTATCTTGCTTACATAGAATTGCTGGAAACCAAAACCATAATTGACAATTTGAGAACGGTTTTCCCAATAAATAGAAAATGTATGTCTGCTAATTGCATCATGTAAAACCCTTATGGCTCCTGTTGTTTTAAAATAGAGCTTAGAGAGTAACGCCATAGAAAGGTGAGATGTTTGTTTAGCTTCTGCCACTGATATCAAACTTCAAAAGAAAATGTGCAAAGAAATTCTGAGAACAAGTGGCGACATGACAAATTTCAGCATCCCCACACACTATTACACAACACTAAGGTATGAACACATAACTCTCGCAACACAGATGAGTTGCATCTTGTCATCTTTACATGGACATACACAATAATATTGCTAAACATCTTAAATAACAGCTACTGGCCTGCTGAGACATGAGGTCAAGAAGAAAAACATTTAGAGGAGCAGGATATGACAGCGAAACTGCAAAGATCACTGTTCGATATTCATTCTTCTCCAGTTACTGCTAAGGTAGAAAAAAGCTGGGGTCAAGACACAAAGGAGACTGAAGGGGGAGGCCATTTCCCTGCTTTTAAAGCTGATCAATAAAAAGCTCGTACAACAGTGGAAGGAGAACAGAGGAGGAGCCCAGATTAGTATCGCTTCAAGGCATGCAGAGCTTCTAAACTGTGCACTGGGAACTGCTAGATTGCAAACTGTGTTAAACAGAAGTGTTACACCTGTCTGTGTGCATGCCCAGGTCACATGTTGCCAGTCTCACATGGGACAGGTCTGTTAGTCACAGAGACCCAGACAGCAAGTCATAGCGGCAGACAGGAGTCACGTCTGTGACAGTAACAGTGAATCATAATGCAGATGGATGCACTTCCTGTGCCACTGAACCCAACGATAAGAGAGTCTGAAATGCTGATATGGCGATGTAAACACAGGCATGTCATCATTCACAGTGACTAGGGCTGTGACGATACCCATAGCTCAGGAGACGAGACAATACACCATATTGGGCTCACGAGAACGAGATGATATTTAACTAATCTTGTAATGAATGTCACTTCTGTTCTACCTTCTGCGTATGAACTATCATATGCAGTAAAAGACAACAATATGCAACCACTATAAAAGGTTCTGTCACGAACTCATCTGACTGGCTTCTCTCCTGTATGATTTCACACAAGTCTCTTCAGACCTTATAACTGAGCATGAACTATTCATGAGCTTCTAACTGAAGCTGTGTGTGACCTTCTATGCTATTTTCACCCACACCGCGCATCATCCAGCAAAGGTGCTGCTTGACCAATCACGTACAGGGGATGATCGGAGTATGTTAGCAGCATGGCTAACCAAAACACAACAGAAACTCCCAGGCTGGAAAAGTGAATGACGCCACTCACATTGACTTGTCACAACATACATGCCTACAACACTCCCCTTGCAACCCCTCACTCCTGACCAATGCAGCCCTGTGCATTAAAAACCGCGCATCATCCAGCAAAGGTGCTGCTTGACCAATCACGTACAGGGGATGATCGGAGTATGTTAGCAGCATGGCTAACCAAAACACAACAGAAACTCCCAGGCTGGAAAAGTGAATGACGCCACTCACATTGACTTGTCACAACATACATGCCTACAACACTCCCCTTGCAACCCCTCACTCCTGACCAATGCAGCCCTGTGCATTAAAACATAAGAAGGAATTTTTACTGGACTAATGTGAACGTATCACCACACTCCATCATACTGGCCTGACTGTTATATACTGATATAGCTATTGATGATATACAAATGGGTGTATTTCGGATGATTTGACAACTTTGATGAGCAGTCTGATACCACGGCTCCTGCTCTGGTCACTACGGCACAGAATCTGGTTGCAAAATCCGTCTCAAGAGCAAGATGGCCGCCCCTATACTGGTGATATTTTGGCTCTACTTTTGCATAGTGGCAGGAAGTGGTTACGTGGTATCTATTTTAATATCCAGTCTGTGGGCAAATCTACGGACAGAAAAGTTAGAGTAACGTTTGTAAACCTCATCGGTGAAATTTTGTGCGGGCCACATTGTCACAGACTTCCTAAAACGCAATGAGCGAGAAAAATCTTTTTATTTACACACACAACATATATTCACACTCAGTTTGTGAACATACACTGTCACCAATGGTCAGGTTCTCAGCGTCATTTGACCATTTGCCAACCGGTGGCAGTATTGAGCAAGCTGCTGCTTAGCGCACCAGAACGGGGAGAAGACAACGCATTTTTGAAAACACACTAGGAAAAGCCACATCAAGCTTAGAGCTGTTCTGTGTTGGAAGTGTTTTCAAGTACCGTGATCTACTTTTACAAGAGCAAAGACTTCAAAGGTGGTGACTAAGTGGCTGGTTTTGCACATGTGCATCCATTTTGTTCGCCTATCTCCGTTAAAGTGTAGTGCACAGCTGCCTCATACTGTTTATGGCAAACGCACCCAGGGCTGTCTCTCACACAGTGAGGTGACAGTTTCCGAGGAAGAAGAGAAGAGTAGGGAAAATGGTTGATGAAGGCCTAGTGATGAAAAAGAACAGCACTTCCGCTATTTGGAATTATTTTGGATTCAGGAGAGACACCATGTTACAAAAAAAGGTACTGTGTAAAACATGCTGAGCAGACCCTTTAGTTTGGAGGAAACTCCACCAGGTCATGTAAGTTAGCAGTGTGCTATATTAGCATTGAGTGTACCTGCTACTGCATAATGACACACAAACTGTGTAGCTAACACACAGTTCAATATTTGTTTATTTATGGCAAGTCGCATCGTCATCGCAACACTGAACAATGTAATCCCACACAGCAGACTTTCCTCACACTGTGCAGGCCTGGTGAAATTCTGAACTTTCAATATCCAAAGAAGAACACAAAAATGCATGCATGCTTGTTTGCTCAGTTTCACAAAAGCATTAATCTTCATTTAGGAGCTCTGAGGCAGCTGACCGAGCATGGCCAGATGAGATAAAGCTGTACGAAAGAAAGAGCAGAACGCCGTTACTGACTACAGATGTAAAAGCAACTTAAAAGTCGGGATGTATCACTGAACCACGTTCTCAACTGGGTCAAACTTTGACCAACTGACTGCATTTCTGTGTCAACATTTACATTCCACAGGGACAAAAAAAATGAACACGAATGGGGCTGCATTCCAGACTTCACCAATTATAAAAAGTGATGTGAATTGCTTAGGACACAACTGAGGATGAGCAGAAGGAACAATGTCCACTTAGACTATGAATTACAATCATTAAGTCGGATGTTACCTTCCATCTGTTAGAAGACACTACCTCGAAGGGCAGGGTGAAACCGGAATAGACAGACTGCACCAAAACCAAGCTAACTGCTACACTGGCTTATAGTTGTGGATGTGGTTTTAAGTGCATCTGAGCAATCTGACAATAGAAGTGTTCTCTCATCTTGTTGTGCGAGAGGTATAATAGTTTTATTATGTACCACAGTGGCAAGACGGTGTTTCTGTTGTGGCGTTTGCCAGACAATAACTCTTACATCACAGGTATATTTACAAGTGTATAAAAAAAAGAAAGAAAATTACATACAATTTCTTCTGCTACTTATATAGTTTATTTTACTTATAAATTCATTTTAAACTATGTACTGTGTAACGTTTGTTGACATGGTAATTTTTACAGATTACTGCATTAACCTAATTAACAGGCTCACAAGCTGAGTATGTGTTACTGTGACAGGATTTCATTCAGCTCAAGTGCCTTCTGTTCCTGCTGTAATCAAAGTTAGTCCACAGGAATATGTGTACAATAAATGCAAACCCTGGACCAACCCCTGTGCCCGAGCTGAGATACTGTATATTGTTGAAGAAAGGGCAGTGCAACAGACCTGAGATAAAGAACTAGTCACACAGGTTATCGGCCCTGCACCACCATACTCTGCTGCAGCTCATGGTCCAGGATAAAACATGCATCTGTCAAGCTTTCCAATGACAAAAGTCAGCCCTAGACACCAGTGAACCCTGCTAAAATGTGAAGGTTTGAAGGCAAAAAGAGAGCCCAGAGAAGCTCCAGCTAGGAGCCTTCAAAGCATGTAATTGCCAAATGTGCAGGCTGTGACAGGATGTGGAATTCATGGACATGAGTTTTCCCACAGAGCAGTTTTGTTGGCCGTGAAAACCTCTCTGCTCCCAGAGGGAGAAAAATAGTAGGTGAGGGGCAGGTTTAATGTGTGGCTGTGGAGTGCATGGCATGATACAAACTGAACATGCATTTGAAGCAGCAAGGTGACTGAGCTGCAGGAGCCCCCTGCCTAGAGAAGAATCCATCCTGTTTGTTCACCTACTGGGTTTTAATAGCACCAGTATTTTTGCAAGACAGTCTACTTAGTTTAGCCTAGCAAACTGCTGTAACCAAATGAGCCAAATAAGAGTGAGGAGTGTTTGAAACAGGTAGAAAAGCATGTTGTTGTCATCTGACCTGTTAAACTACACCAACTTGTAAAGTATTTCCTTAAAGGTAGCCACACTTGGGCAGGTAGGGCTGGGCTTTCACTACGACCATGCACACACCAATACTACCTGAAACACAAGCCATCTAGTTTTTCACTACAAAAGGTCACAGAAACCTGCCGCACAGTATCGTGTGTGACCCTGTAGTTCAAACGAGACCTACAGAGTCAGAAGCTCGAAGATATTCTGAGTGAGAAATACGATTTAGTAAATTAGAGACGCCTGTTGTAGTCAGTAAACCACAAGGCACAGTCCAAAAGGGTGCTTCAGGGTCAGTCAGCATTTAACAGCCGCCTTTGTGAAACTAGTGCCCGAAACACAATGAAGATGAAGAGATTTGAGCCGCTTTACCCACCTCATTGTTCGGCCAGAGTGAAAATCCGCTCCTCGTAGGCAAGTTTGGCTGACTTCAGAGCTGAAGCCCGGCTTTAAAAGTTAAGTTGGTGGGAAAAAAACGAGACAAATCGGCGAAAAAGGCGCATCTACACCCTAGAACGGGGTAGCCACCAGCGGGATAAAGGAGCACACCTCGACGATTTCCTGGTTTGGAGCGGTAGAGGAGGAGGAGGAGGAGGGGGAGCGGGTTGATACAGTAGTGCAGCGGGCTTGTCAACTCAAATCACTATCTCACATTGGTTTCTACGAGCGAAAGAGGTGAAGCCAAGGAGAAACGGCGCTACACTAAAACCAGAACTTCTCTCCTCACACTTTCAGTAGATTTACTGTTCTGTTTCTGGAAATTAAACCCGTACGCCTGCGCCAGACTTTCCTCCACTGCCTCGGTCGGTAGGTCTCTGTAAATTCATTGGAGTCTGGCCCAACCCGACAGCTTCAAAGTGGGCCACAATCCCAAGGGGCGTTAACGGGCGCCTCGTAAAAAATCAAATATGGGAGCGTTTTTTTCAATAATTCTAGGACAACAGTTCCTCCTCTGTCTAGTTTGTTCACCCTTAACTTAAACACGGTATACCAGAGTTTAATTTTATATGTTCACAGTGGCTTAGCTATACCTAAGAGAAACAAGCAGATTTTGGGGCAACTGTGCATAAATTTTATGTTACAAATAAAAACTTATTCATCATTATATGAAGCTGCTGTGTTTGGATATATAAATCCATTGCCCCATAATGAGTTGCTGGCACCCAAAAACATAACCTCAGGGCCTTTTTTTTAATCCACTGTTAGATAAATAATATGGGTCCCACGTGTACCTTCCCACCACAATTCATTTTCAGAGTAACTTGGTTCAAAGTTTAATTTGGTGGTGTATTACTTTTCCAATGGCGCTTGAAAGCAGCATCTCAGCCAAGCCACCTAGCCAAGCCCCGCATGTCGCCCTACTGGCCGGCCGGGAAAGTAGCCTATATACCAGCAATCGTGGCTTTTGTGGTTATTCTGTAAATAAACCTTGTGTAGCATTTAATCAGTATTGTTTCTGAAATAAAAAAACTGCTTTGTTTCAATACTTTGACAACAGAATCACAAGAAATAGCACTGAACTGTAGAAACCCTTTAAAGTAATATTTTCTAATTCTGCTAACAGTGAATGGAAAAAGAAATTTGATGCTTCACATGGCTCAGCTTTGAGATATTATACACACTAAAAGTACTTCTGTCCCCCATTAGTCTTCGTAATGGGGACAGAAGTGAGAGAGGATGAGAAAGGAATGCATTACATCTACACAGCATGTGTAAACATCCAGAAAGCCAATGTGCCTTTAGTCTCACTACACACAGCAGCAGTTAGACATACAACTGCTCTGAACAACTGTTGGTCTGGTATATTTTTTAGCCATGTGTCCCTTGTTAACTCTGCTGACTAAGACCACCAAGTAAACCGTAATTTCTTTTCTGTCGCTGAGCGTGCAGTTTTGCAAATACTAACGCCAGATCCTGTGTCAGCTTGGACTTAAACATGTGTGTGGGTGTTTGTGTAATTTGTGTTGCTCAGACTCAAAAAGTTGGTCCTGTTCCCAGAAAGTAGCCAGTAAAGAATTAGAAACAGTCACACAGTAATTTTACCACAGCTTTATTTCCACAACTTGACGTCAGACACTCAATACAAATAGCAGGCCTGACAGAAGACCTGTTGGACACTTCAGAGGCACTGCTAAAGGTTTGAAATAGATTAGAGATGTGTGTGTGTGTTTCAGATGGAGAAACTGAAAATGGAAAATGAGCATCTGAAGAAGCACAGTTTAAGTGGATGTGCCTGGTCAACCAGGCTGAATTACACTTCATTCCGAGGCAGCGTCTGAAAGCCTCAGCCTCCACTGTTGGTTGAATGTAGACAAATGTATTTATGCATCTGGACATAAAGTGTCATCTGGATCCTGATGTTGAGACTGCAAGGGTTCATTCAGTATTAACTTTTCCTGATCATGGAAATACAATGCACAAGGAAAATATGCATTATACTCAAGTGTTTTAATGGTCCAGTGACAGAGGAGGGTAAAATCTGCTCATCAGGGCGAGACACAACTGTTCACCAAGAGGTCTGGGCTGGAGGCCAGTTCAGTAAAGGGCAGCGGAGAAGAAGTCAAAATACTGTCTTGAAATGTAGACCCTGAACTTCTCATAGGGCAAACTGCTTCTATGATACACTCACAGTGTATGCAGACTGCTACCTGCTGTTCATGTGAAGGATGCAAAATCAAGTAAGGCATTCTGAATTAAGAACTTTAACTTATGTTTTAATTTTAATATCTGAGCAGTGTGTTACTTATATATGTCAAATCTGCATATGACAGATTTTTATAATATCAAAAAATTTCAAAGGAAAAAGCCCCAAAATCATTTGTATATCATATAATATCTTTATATTATGCAATGCTTCAAATATTCAATAAGTGATTTTGTTTTAAGGATGTTAAAATTAATTTGGCTTGCCAGTAAAGCTAAAGTATGGATTCTGCTGGAAAACTGGGTATATTGCTTTTTGATCCACTAGATGGCAGCAGAACATTACTACTCTACATTACATACAGATGTCTGTTTATCTGGAAAACATTCTTAAAATGTGCCCGTTTTTCCTAATGCTGTGTGACAAGTGTGAAACTTTTCTTTTCTGCTTCTCTTGGCCAAGTCTCCCTTAAAAAGAGCCACGAAAAATCAGTTTTCAGCTGCATTCACTGCATGTTTAAACATAAGCAAAGATATCTGGGTTAATCTGTAACTGACAGCACAAAGAATATCATGCTGCCACATTTCTCTCTCAGGAAAAATAAATGATCCTAAGTTCATTAAAACTTGATGAGGAAATCTGGACTCATGACCTCACTATGGATATGAGTTCTGGCTGTGGCCCTGCTGCACCATCCACAATGAACAGTCAATGGATTGTTACCTGTTGTCTTTAACATCTGTAGATAAAAATCATTGGATGAAAATCGAATGTTTATATTAGTTTAAAATCAGTACAGCTTGTACATTCTCTTTCCCACTACAGCAGTGCTTGTTTGTAAATAGGCCTGGGTACATCTACATGTACCTGATCCCTCTTGTTTTGCCTGTCACTGTCTGTGTCCTTGCAGTTGCTGTCATTCACACTTAAAGACAAATGAGTGAAGGCAATGTTTTTGTGTTCACCGAACTGATACCCTCTCTTCCATCTCCATCTCCACCACCAGCTCTGCCCACTCCTGCTCCTCCTTTCTCCGCATGGCCTAGCGGCTCTGACACCCGGAACCATGGCTCTGCTTGAAAACAAACTGCGGCGGCAGGTCCGGTTACTGGGCACGATCGATGAGCTGCAGAGTGTCACCTTACTTGGAGGGTTGAGTACTGATGCATGGCCGATTGCTATCATAATCACACTTCCCCCCTCTTATCGCTCACCTTCTGAATAAAACATCTGCCTTCCTGCTCATGGATCGTTCACCTCTCTCTGACCCCCCTCCAAAATCTGGAGGGAAAGGGACTTTGCGATGAACAAAGTAACATAAGAAAAAGCATGATACCCAACAAATAAGGTCCGCAAAGTTGTTTTTATCTCAGGCATCATCTCTAAATACACCCACCAGCTATTTGATAGCACTTTGTCCCTGGATGCTGCTAACTGATTTGAAATGTAATCCATATTAGTGTTTAGATTTACAGTTTCTTTACAGATTAAGTTAAAGTAATTTAAAGTGAAATTAGGCATTATTTATTCTTCACTTTCGCTGGGGACAATTTTGAATATCCTCATTAACACTTTGATGCACAGTCAGGTCAAACATTAGCTACTGAGGTCAATTTGTATTTTTAGTGTTACAGTCATAAATCCATGCAGAATATGTTCAGGGCCAGTCCAAGACATTTTGAGGCCTATAGGCAGAATACAGTATATTCCTGGAGTCCTCTAGTGTCACCAGGCCCGAAGCAGCTTTTCACTTTGCTTAATATGTTCTACAAGCAATTAGGAATTGAATGGGGTATATGTTGGTCAACAGGAATACTGCTCTACCATGGGGTTTCTTCTAATTCAGCATTAGACCATGTATAAATCTTAGGAATAGTTATGCTACCTTTTAAACCTGTCTATATGATAGTTTCCTTTTGCTGAAAATACAATACAAGTTAATTTATACTGGAATACCGTCCATGTATACCTCATATGCTAAGCAAAATGAAAACCTACAATACAAGTTCATTTATACTGGAATACTGTCCATGTATACCTCATATGCTATTTGCACCTCATCACCAACGCCCTGATGATGCTGAACCATCTGACAATCTCCTATTATTGTTTTGCACTACTGTCACTGACTGTACATGGTTTTGAGTCACAGCTTACTGGCTGGACCTCTTAGATTTATCCTAATTACATCAATCCAGTTCTTATTCTATTCTATCCCATTTTTATTCTGTTTTAGTTCCTAAATGGTACGGCACCCAATACTAGGTGAGAGAGAAACGGTATTTTGATTTTCTGTATGTCCTGCACATATGGTCAATTGACAATAAAATCCTTGAACCCTGAAGTCAGGATTTAAACTACAGTATAAAAGAAGTGAGCAGATGATTAATTTATGGCGTTTCTTGTGGCCACAGGGCCTTAAACAGCTGCTGGTTCTCTGTGCCTTTGGCAGCCAGTGCAAAAGGCTGCAATATGATTTTTCAGAGGGGTCATGAAAGTTCACCAAATTTTAAATGGACTGCTTAGATTATTACTGCAGGTGGCTGAGTCCTTCTGCCCCAACAAGCTTCACTGGAGAGATATAAATCAGCCACCATTTGATTCCCACACACTGAGCTACCACAGGTGATAGCCTTAGGCAGCAAAAGTAGTAAGGTGCTAAATGCAGCATCAAATGTCAGGAGCATTTTACCAGTAGGGACAGTTTGGGCTACTTAACAGTGATAAAGAAATTTTGTAAGCGATTATAAGATGTTTTGGTTGCAAGAACACCGTTATATGACTATTCAACACTCAAACAATTGTAAAATACAAAGACAACCGTTTTACTTAATCAAAATTCTGTCCACTTGACCACTAACTCTGAGAGCACCAAAGAGCAGAGGTTCAGTGCCAATTGTTAGAGAGGGGTAAGTTGAAACTAGCTGTTAAAGCTATTAAGACAATTAACAAAGTGGTCAGGAGGGGCTGAGCGGCACAGAGGAACAGCTGAAAATGGAGAAAGCTGAGGGTGTGAAGTGACAGTCAGCACATCTGGTCTCATCAATAATGCAGTGGGCCTTTAAACGGCAGTTTGTCACATATTGAACGCTGCTGACTGAAATCAAACCCGACACCTTAGCTGCTGTCAGGGGAGAGTGGAGGGGTGGCGGTGGGAGGAGGTGGTCAAAAACACCCAAGAAAAACAGGGAGAATAAAGAACTTATTACTGAGGCTCTCCCTAATTTAGTGTGTAGTGAATGAGCTAGATAAGAAATAGATACCCGTTAGAGCAATGGAATAGCACAGGTATAATCTCCAAATACTAATGATAAATGTAAAAGATAAATGACTAAAATGAAATCAGTTGGAGATCAAAGTCTATATTGTAATTATGAAAGCATGAATAAACTTGAAGTCTAAAAGCAAGACAATACGTTCACAACGACTGACTCTATTAATCACTTTTATTATTAAAATGGAAAACAAGATTACTGTAGATCCCAAAAAAATGTTACCAGTTGTGCCAAAATACAGTGTAATAAAGTGTTGTCTGCCGATACTGGTGCCTCAACTTTACATTGACAATCCCAAAAAAAAAAAAAAAAAAAAAAGGCGCCGAGAGTGGTTCCGCTGTGAGCCTTTAAAGAGTTCATTTTCCTGTGATCAGAGGATTTCTCAGCACAACAATGACAGAGTCCCCTCTGAGGAACATTTTAGAAATGTAGCGGTCCTTATTCACAGGCTTAGACTTCTTCTTTCCCTTCCCGCTCTTGGGAACCTCCGTCCACATCTCCTTCACATTCTCTAAGACCATGTTGCAGTGTCTACAATGGCAGTGAGGATGCAAAACATTAAAAAGTAACACAAAACCACATACAAGTATAAATGCTGAAGTCATCACACAACCTTGGTACAAAGATGGCTGACTTGTTAGTAACAAAGACATTGGGGCGAGTTCTTTATTTCGATCCCACTCGGCTTTTTTATAACCCATTTTTCAAGGGATAAAATTAATAGATTCATTCATGTACAATTTTATAAGCTTTTAAAATAAAATAATTAAATTTCCACATTTTGATAATTAAAAAACAATTTTCAGAGAACAGTGTGTCAGTCTGCATCATATAAGAAAGCACATTTTCAATAGAACATATCTAAATTTTTCAAAAAGTGATATTATACTTTTTAAAAATATCTAATTTTAAATAGTGGGTGCATTTTTTTTTGACTCACTGCAATGTAATAACAAAATCGAAAAGGGGGTAAAATTATAGAGTTATAAGATAAAACAAGTGTTTATCTGATATTATACAACCAAACCTGGACTGGTACCTGTCAAAAGCCTTGACTCTTCCAAGCAGCTTCTTGTTGTTGCGACAGTTGATGAGGACCTGTGTGTTGTTCTTGACAGACTGGGTGAGCACAGACAAAGGGCCGGTGTTGAACTCCTCCTCCTCTCGTTTCTGGAGCTCCTCGGGGGTCATCTCTGACTTAGGCTTTGTTAACAGACTCCTGAAAAATGACACAAAATAATGCCAATTAAAATGTTGGTGTTAATCTAAACATCAGTTCATTGCAGCTCTAGTTAATACACTACTGATTTAGCCTACACCTTTAGCCATTCATTGTCTCTATTCTCTTTTTTCTAAACTGGTTATGTAACTACTTAGACAATTAATGTCTTATGTACACACCACAACAGTAAATTGGTGCAGTACACCTATAGAAAAAAATGTATTATTTTTTATCACAATGCTCATCAGGGAGGAACATGCCAGTGCCAATCTGGGGCTAGCATTTGGCTAAGTCGTTAACATTGTATTACTACTAACTCGCAACTTTTAAACATGTGCAAGAAAGCTGATTAAAAGTACAAATTTTGTTTTATATCTTTTAAATGCACAGTCAGTTAAGCTAGGTGTAAAATGCATTACAGGCTAAAATAACGTAACTAATCACAAACATGAAAAAACACGCTAAAAGACCTAGGGTTTGGCGTTAGCATTTCGCTAGCCCCTGTTTGAGACTCATATATTACACACAGTACATGCGAGTGACAACCCGGGGCTAGCATTTGGCTAATTCGCTAACATCAATGCCATTGTATTACTACTGACTTACAACTTTTAAACATGTGTAAGAAAGCCGATTAAAAATACAAATTAGATTTTTTTGTATTTTAGTTGCACAGTTAAACTACGTGTAAAATATTCGCTCTGGAACTACATAATAGCGAACAGGACACACAAAGAGCTTATCAGCTACAGCTAATCCCCGGCCTCGAATACGATCGCTGCCATTGCTGACACAAAAATGCTAACTAGTTTAGCATGGTAGCAACTTGGCTGTTGCCATTTAGGTTTGGGTTCTGAAAGAGGAAAATAACCATAACCGTTCCCAAAAAGTCTTACTGATCATATTAGATACTTACATGGTTGCTGATTTCTAAACAGTTTCCTCAGCTCGTATCCCGCTAGTCTCCACGGGTTGCCTCTGTAGTACTACGATTCAACCACACTCGCGTGTATTGAGCTACTTCCGGGTCAACGAGTACGAGCTTCAAAATGTTAGAATGACAACCGGGTTACTATTGCTTCGTGTAAATGTACCTCAACAAATATTTTCTTAGTTTCCTATATCAGTTTGTGATCATATTATCGATGCATCTAATGTATTACATGTAACTTTAAAAAAAGTATTTAACACTTGTAGCTGCAGATATTTTGCAGATGTTGTAGTGGGCATAAGATAATTTATAGCATACAAAATAGCTAAAATTAGCTCCATGATTGACCATGGCTGGATTATCCTACTATGACCCCACTGCAAAAGTGCAAGAAAAGATGTGTTGACCACCACTGGCAATTTCATTATTTCCCCAGAAACAAACCAGTACCACCTCTAGAGATAAAACGATTAATATATTATTGATAACAATTTTGATGACTAATTGATCTTTTTTTGCCTCCTAGTTTGAAATGAAAATGCCAAGCCAGCTTCTCAATTGTGAAGATTTGCTAGTTTTGCAGTTTTTGGTAAATTCAGAATCTTATATTTTGGAATTTTGAATAGGTTTATTTTGGGTTCATGGAATAGTGATGGCCCTTTTCATTATTTAGTCATAGACTAAACAACCAGTAATAGTCAGATATCGGTAGGCTCTGCTCTGTCAAATTTGGCTGGTTGTCAAGATGAAACCAAAGAGGAAGAGATGTTTATTTCCTCAAAAAATAAGTTGCCTATTATTATTATTATTATTGTAAATTGTGGGGTTCCTGCCTTACACACGGTGATCACGTAAGCCTTTTCTGTCAAAGAAATTGTCACAGGAAGAGATGACAGACGGAGCAGCCAAAGTGATACCACAGACCCAAACAAATAAGTCTTTGTTATGCTCTTTAATACAACAACAACAACAAGATGATAGGCTAGTGTGTTTGTGAGTGTGTGTGTGGGGGGGGGTTGCAAGGCTACACTGTCTACACAGCAGCAATGAGACTCTGAGAGATTGGCTTTCTGGCAAGAGACACACAGACGCCTAAGGCTGTACAACCCAACCAGTGCATTTCACAGGGTGGCAGATCTACCTGTGGAAATCACTCACTGTGGATAATGGCAACCTGTGTGCTGTTAGAGAGGCAAAGCTGGGGGATTGATTTCCAGAGCTGTATGTTTGAGGCAGACCCAGCTCAGCCAAAAGACTTACATGTTAAACTGTGGACTAGTGGGCCTGTAAAATGAGCTCAATGTGTGGCCTGACATTTAATGCAAGAGAAGAAAAGAGATTAATCTGCAACAATTACATCAAATGAGCAAGAAGAGAGTTCTTAGAATTATCTGAATGAACTGAATAATTCACTTATTTATATTATTAGGGACTGCATGAAAATTACTGGGCTTGCATTTTCCTCATAATGTTTATTTTAAAGAAGTAAGTCTTGCTCAGTGTTATTAATATTTTGATAATGCTGGGTAAGTGCGGGCAACTTAAGTAATTTATATAATACGTGTATATAATGGTTTACTGTAGTTCTACATTTAATTAGATGTAAGAGGAAAATAAAAGCTACAGTTCTACATCTGCTGTAGGACAAATTGGTTCTACATCCTGATTTTGATGCCGTCCTGACACAGAGACCACACTAGTGTTTTTTGCACATGGCCAATCACACTTTTATGTCCCATGGTGGTGGTGCACAGAAAAACATCTTTGATATATATTTATATAGTCTTAAAATTTTTTTACAGTGCACCTCACAAGTAAAAAATAAAGTAACATTTCTCTGACAATAAAATTAAGAAACCCTTGCTTGCTCTCCTGAAAAATGTACTTTCCCCCCCCACAATAAAAAATACACAACTCAATTTCGTGACCCATCCTGCCCCCTTCATAACTTTCATACAGTCCCTTAGTTAATTTAAGTGTAATGGTTTCACTTTATATAAATTTAGTGCAAATCTTCACTACAGGCCAAGTGAACATCATCAAGACTAAACCATCTTGTTTTTTTTGTGTTGCTTACACAACTCTCAGCAACAAATTAGCAGCAACAACAACAGATAGGCCTATGCCCAGAAATCCCACATCCCAAACCAACCGTTAAAGGCACAGTAAAACCATATAGTAACAGGGGTTATGTCACCTATATCTTTGTGGTTATTAGTAGAGCTGTCACAGGAAGGTGATTATTTATTACACTAACAGCAAAAAGTAGGCTATCATCTTACTCCTGCCTGACACTACAAACCTGTTGATTCACATCCATTCTCCTGGTATCTGCTGCACAATTACTTATTGAGAATGTTTTCTTTGTATCTAGCTAGGTGTAAAGGTTGCCAACAGTGAAGTTACCAGCCCAGTCTGCTTTAACCACAGGCAGCTGTGAATGTGACTGGACTTGGAAAGGTGATGGGCAGGGCACTTCTGATTTAAGGGGCCTTTTATTTGACAGGGGTGGACGTCAAGAAAGCTGTTCCCCATACATGTTTTAGAAATAATTAAATTAATTTAATAATTAATTTTATTAATTTATATCTCAGGGGAAGCACCATAGAAAGGTGAAGGAAAGTTTAATAAAGAGTGATGTCAGCGCAAAGTGAAACACAAGACAAGGCATGTTGAAGTTACATCACAGTCTGTGCACTGTTCCAACATGATGCATCCCCAAGAAGCCTTCAGTTGCACATTTGAACCTTTGATATAAAAAAAGTAGAGGATCACAGCACATCCTGTACAAAGCCTCTATTTCATAAATGTTTAAACAATTAATTCAGTGTATCCCTAATTGTTGTTGTGTGGGCTCAAATCTCCAGAGCGAAACGCGTAATAATAGAGCGAAATAAGAACAATCAACAACAATACTTTTAATGAAGTGAACAGAAAACACAATTAAAAT
>NW_018127926.1:2277516-2288237 GCF_001952655.1 Monopterus albus
GGAATGTAATATTTTAGTTGCAACATTAACAAAGTCAAAGACAGCCTATAAAATGAACATTTGTCATTTAACACTATTTACACTGTAGTCTACGTAAAAGACGTCACCTTCTTGGACTAAAACTAATTTAACTGATTATTGTATTTCAATTAAGTTACCTGGAACTTTTCTTGCCTATACTCGTTCATATCAGAGTTAATCCACAACTTAAAAGCTTTTAAAGGTGTCGGTCAACGTATTGGTTAAAGTTAATTACTTCACACATGTGACCAGCTCTTTTTAAAACATGTATTTTTTTACATTTAAATTTTCGGTATTTGATGGATAGCGACAGACAATGGCCGTAGGCCTATAATTGTGACATGCGCGCAAACATTAGGATACTTCGGTTTCTATACTGACAAGTACATACACACATGTAAAACAAACTACTGAGCAAAGTTAACATGGAGAACATTGTTTAGAAAACAGGAATATTACTACGATTAACAAATGCACACAAAAGTCACTGATTCCATTTTAATGATTAGGCTATTATTTGACCCTGTCCCTAGTTATGGTGATGTGTTTTGACATAACCAGTGTTTTGTACATTTTTGAAAATGTACAATGGCTATTTTTAGACCCTTATAGTAAGACATTTATAAACAAACCCTTGCGGACTTTCTTACATTAACCAGGAGTTTCATAAACTCAAATAATTCCAAATTGCAATGCTATGGTCTTGTGCGTCATTTTTGTAAATTTGTATGTGATATTTTATGTACAGCAATATTTTAAATCTTAGATATTGGGTTTTATGACTGTTACTCTATGTTTCTAAATTCCAAGAGGAAGGGGGGCTTAAGCTGACATGAGGACCGTAATTTGGAAAGTCATTACAACATCCTCCGAGGTCTGAGTGACCACTCTTGGATAAAAATGGTCCCGGAGATGTCTTGGTTGTTGCGCATTCCTCTTGACACGGACCAAAACTTGTGGCAAACGGTATTTGGTGAGAGTAAAAGTAACTGGCTTGTCCGGAGATCATGTTAAAAGAACAGGGTTCCGACAGCGGCAGGGTACATGTAGGCATGGATGTGGAGAAAGCGGTGCAGGCAGTGCCAAGCTGATGGCGACGGGATGGCGCGCAACTGACTCCGATGTATGACATTTCCTGGTGCGTCTGAACGAACCGATCGGCGTCTGCAGGACTAAACCGGGACTGTTGTGAAACAACTGATGCGGCATGATTGGAAAAGCGGGGGTGAGCGCTCAGGTAAGTTCCTGTGCCAATATGAGTACGCACTGGTGTTTGGAGAGGCAGAAACGGGACCACCGGCCAGTAAAACGAACTCGCTGCGGCCAAGGTCACGCTGGTTGTAGTGCTGGAAGACATCAGACGACCACCTCCTCTTTTTAGTGCAAGCTTGGCCCTGGAGCCAGATGTGACCCTGCGCCGGAGTTTCCCTGATGTGCCACCTATGAAGACGTCCTCACTGCAGGGGTCCAGCATCCAGTAGTTACCTTTTCCTGGGTCATCATAGTGGCGCGGCACTTTAACAAAACACTTATTCAGACTCAGGTTGTGCCTGATTGAATTTTGCCATCCTTGTCTGTTCTGTCTGTAGTATGGAAAGTTCTCCATAATAAACTCATAGATGCCGTTGAGTGTAAGCCGGCGACCCGGGCTCTGGCGGATCGCCATCATAATGAGGGCGTTGTAACTGAAAGGAGGTTTTTCAGGTTTAAAGCTTTCTTCTACTCCCCCGCTTTTCTTTGGCTCTCCGCTATTTCCTTCTTGTTTTCCATTTGCAATCACCGGTTTGGTGCCTAAAGAAGTCCACTGTCTTGAGTTTCCGGAGTTTTTTTCACTGTCAAAGTTTTCCTCTTGACTGGATTTCCCTGGATTCGCGGAGCGCGGTTTCTGAGAGGGAGACTCCTGGTTACTCATCACCCCCTCTCGTTTCCGCAACAGGTTGCTGATGCTGAATGAGGACTTGTGAAAAAATCGCTCCGAAGCTTTCAAATCCCCCATCCTAAAAGTTAAAATCCCCCCAAAACCTGCCCGGTGTTCAGAGCCCAGCGCGTAACTGAACCCACTGAGAGGAAAGATGCGCTGATTGGAGCCAGGACGCACTGGCCAGAGAGCGTGACAAGTGCGCATGATCACAGCAGCTCGGGACTCGTTACCAACAAAAAGTAGCGCATTACTGTGCACTGAATAAAAAAAATGAAACATTTGGAGGCGTAATTTGTGCATGTTCTAGACTGGACTGGATCCTGGAATAGAACAAATATACCCTAGTATTTATAGCATCGGCTATTTGTAAGAAAATTAATAGGTTTATCTCGATCATGTCACATCAGTAAGAAGAACACAATGCAACTCAAAATATTTTATTTGCATTACCACTATTAAAAAACTATAGTAGCCTAAATAATTTTTCGAAGGTTACAGTCGTCATACCAAACACACAGGTCCCACCCAAACCGTGCCAAGAGGCAATTGAGCCCGGGAAGATATGAGTATGCTGTCAATCTATCTGACTGATCGGTGAACTCTCTGGTTCAATTATTAGGCCTATACTTCCTGACACCTGAAACTCAACCGTCTTGCATGCGCCCTGCCCTCTGGGGCTGGGCTCATCTTTCTTCTCCGTTTCCCCCAGTTTCCCTCTGAGCACCCTTGTTGACAATTTGACAGCAGAAGCAGCAGAAGAAGAAGTAAGATAAGCAGTCTAGGCGTTGTAACCTGAAACGAACTTGTTGGTAAAACAAGTCTTAATATAGTGAACATGATATGTTGGGAGATTTTTTTTTAAATCCCTTGATTTCAAAATAAAAATCAAAGCGCATCACTAATGAGGCAGGAAACTGTATATCAAAATGCACAGGTCCTCTTAATGCCATGTTGTTTTTGGTCATTTGATCAAAGTGGAATTTGTTTGGGAACACAATCATTTAAAACCACTTAAGTATTCCATAAAATATCATACTTAGATTCCTAAACTGACAAAAGTTAGAGAGCTTCTCTGTCTCAGCTAAGGTTTTAAAATTAGACATCTTACAGACAATGCTGCTTTGGTGTTTCTAATACTCTTTACTAGGGCTTTCCCAGGAGACAAGGATTCATCACATCAGATGTGAATGAAGCATGTTCAGACATTTATTGTCTTGCACAGGAAACAGAAATAAAGTTAAACAATCTAATTCTCAATACCACACTTAATGGCACTACAGTACAAATAGACACACAGGTGTTACTGTCAAGAATACAACACTGTGTCACTGCAGTCCGTTTCTCATAAAGGATTCAGTCAGCAGAGCACAAAACATGGCCCAGGTGGGAGTTAAGTCAGAGTTTGATGTTACATTTGACAGCTTTGTTTTAACAGTCACTTCACACTTTTGTATTATGTAGATATCTGATGACCTTCATTGTAAGACCCACTGTTCGATGGCCTGTACGAGCCCTGTTCTAAATTTATTTGCACTTGTAGGTTTTGAAAACCCTTTTCCTTATTATGTTGTAGCTCAATGTCTTTACTCCACTTCCACATCCATTTATAGCACTTTCAGGTGTCCTGCTATGCATACAAATGCCTGAAAAGAGCAAACATACAGGCCATTAACATGTTAGAGGTAGTGATGTTTTCAGCAGCTTGCTACACCAAAGACAAAAAAGAAAAAAGTCAGTGATGTAAAATCTTTTCATACTAAAAAGTGATCAGTGAAAAAAAAAATCTGATAATCAATTTGATAGGGGCCATAATCACTTGTTAGTAATGTTTCTAGTGCCGTAGAAAGCGCACATTAGTCTCAACACCCGTAATCCTCTCAAGTCTCTGTTCAATATTTGATTTCATGCTTGTTGTTTAGAATGACTTTACAGTAGCACCCTAACAACAACACAACCCTTTCATATATATATATATGTAGATACGTCTAACCATTTATTGCACTGACTCAGCTAACTAAAACTGAAGGACAAAAGAATGTACTGAAATCAAACATAAGACCCATATGGTGACCATATGCTGTAATGAAATGCAAATGAAACATGTTAAAACTGGACAGGGATGGCCTATATGTCTCATCCCTGTGACGGCTCCTTCTGCTGCAAGAGAAATTCCTGACAAGCTGTGAAACCTGTAGGGCTTCTTTGTTACAACATACATGCAAATCTCCCCTTGGCTAAGGAGAGACATAATAGAAATGTGAAAAGAAGAGAGATTTAATGTTTTATCTATAAAGTTCTTCATCCTGCCACCTTGGTAATTCAGCTTAGTTTAGTTTCCCTCAGTGTTGGCAGTGCAGCATAAAGCTTTTCTCCTGGACACTGTGTGTCTCCCAGGTCTCTGTGTCCTAACAGGACAAACTCGGGGTGTAAAAAGCCCTGGGAAACTCCAGACTGCAGCAGCTGTTTAACTGAGGAAATCGCCTCTTTGCTTGGTGTGTCATCTGAAATCAAAAGTAGCAGTATTATCATTATAAAGTAGGCTATAATGTATCAAGAACAGGCATATCAATGGGTTCACAAGGCCATCCTGTAGTGCTTATGGAAACACTGTTATGGTTTTTATGCTCTTCTGTAGACATAACTGCTATTTTTGTCACAATGGGAAAAGTAAATATGCGTGCTTACCATTGAAGTTGCCCATGAGGGCAATCCCCAATGAGTCATAATTGTTGCCTTTGGTATGTGCCCCTACCACGCCCCAGCCACGGCCCTCGAACACGATACCGTCTCCTCCGACAAGAAAACTGAAACATACAGCGTGACTGATTATCTGATAGCACCGAACTCAAGAGAAGAGATACATATTAGACCACTTATTACATACAACTGCATTAAAGCTTCAAACAGTAAATACAATAGAGCCACTCACTTATATCCAATATCATCAAAGCCTCTTTCTTTCATATGCATTCTCTGAATGCTGACGAGGTGGTTCTTACACTCTGCCAGGCCTTTGTAGCTTTGTAAGGCGGTGTGGTGTATGACAACTCTCTGGGCAGAGCCTTTCAGTATCGCCCTCTGTTGAGGGGCAGCTGCCCCCCATTGCAGCCTTGAAACAATGTTAACTGAAAACCAGTTGGGAACACAATCAAAAGTTAGCTTATGCCATAATTGAAAATTAGCAGCTATCATTGCAACAAGATCTCAAAGTTTAGTACAAGATTTGCCGTCATACCTTTTTGTTCCATAAGTGTGTGCACAGTTGCCTGGTTGTGATGACTGACCAGCAGCAGACTGTGCAGCTGCCTTATCAGAGAACCTGTTTAAGGAGGTGTGGTCTTGGGAAGTACACATTACGTCCTTTGTCGTTGTAGATCACTTTAATGAGCACATTATTTGCCAACTGATCAAGCAGGAGGAAAAGGAGGAAGTTGAACCAACACTCTTAATACACCACAGAACTGGATAAAAATCTGTATTCTTTTGACACCCGCTCACACATGACCGCTTTATGATGTTGAAAGTCATGGGAGTTCAAAGAGGAAATCAGTACTATCTATTTTGCAATATCAGTAGCATGTATGATTTTACAGTATATGGCATGAAGAAGTGGTAGAACCCTGATTTATGTAATATACGTCTGTACCCGTGTTTATGTGTCATGTAACACTCAGAGACATTTGGAACAATTGATTCTTTTAATCTAAGAAAACACATTTGAAAATCACAAATGTTTAAAAAAAAATACAACCTGTAATTGACAGTATAATGCAGTTTTATGAATCAGGCACCAATAAAACAGGCTCTCTATCCCTCTGGTGCTGTACCTTTGCAAAATTCCCTGTTGCAGGACTAATAAAGGTTGATCTTACCTTAACACTTAGTGGGTCCTACTGGTATCTAAATGCGGATAAGGTGGAAGAAAACAAAATTACAAGGAACAAGGGAGTACTAGTTTGGCATGTTAGGGGAAAGGGCAAACAAATCATACTTTTAGTAGTAGTAGTTTTTGTGAGTAGTGCATACCAAACTACTCCTGAGTAAAATGGCCACTTGTTAATGTTTTCTTCCACTGTGCCTACATTTAAGTACCAGTAGGAAGTACTAAGTATGTTATTGGAACCTGATTAATACAAAAACATTACATTATAATTCACAGGTTGTATTATAATGTGTTACCAAAACTATTATATAAATCTACATTATATTCACAAGATGGTGTCTCACAACCTGTAAGCCACGGTACATTTCAGGGCAGTACTGCCGTTAGACAACAAACTGCACAGTAATGCATTTTATTATATTCACAGCTACCAGTTTGTGTGTGCAGGTTTGTGACAGGTATGGTAGGAGTAAAAAAAACAACAAAGAACCGCTTGAGCAGCAGCTAGGGATATTTCTGTGAACAGCATGTAGATGACAATGATAGCCCTCTTCATCACCAGTTTTACTCTGTCCATCGATGTCCACAATGAGGAGCCGTGCAGACGTAGTACAGTCTCATAGCATCCTGTCAGGAAACAAGATGTTTTGATCACACATTTTATCTACTGCTGTTTATGGAGAGTAGTGTAGATTTTGTCTTTATTGGTCTGTCTTGCCCAGTCTTGTCAGGATATGTTTGCATGAAAGCAGACAGTTGCGTACTACTGTTATTGAGCAAAAAATGGCATGCCATGGACCACAGAAAGCTCTAGGCCAAGACATATAGCAGCTATATAAAGACTAAAGGTCATGCATTTATTCACATATAAATGATCATTACCTCTGCCTTCATACTGTGAGACTGGAAGAACACTGCCTCCTTGTGACCACATCTGACAAGAGACAATGCATGCACGGTCATTAGAAAGTACATTATTGCAAAGAACTGCTCAATGTCACTGTGTCCAAAGACTATGGTGTGCTCTAGGCATAAAATGCTGGTGTCACCATGACATTCTTCAAATGTATATATAAAAACTAATAAACAAAAAATTAAGTTTAAGTTCCAAACTGCTTGTGCTCCTCCATGTAAGACTGCCTGAAGGTTGCTTTTTATACAGTATATATTTGACAATCAGTTACAGATTCTGTAAATCCCCACACTAAGATAATAAACCGATTAATGATACAATGAGTTTACTTAAATGTGACCACGGCTCTGTGATTGAGCAGAAGAAAGCTCTCTCTGGCAAAATGTAACTACATAAAAATGACGAAGGGGTCAAGACTTGACGATACGAAAATCATATGATGACGTCTGTGTAAAGTCAGCAAAAGGTGTAATACTCTAACAGCTATGATGACAGTGTGGTCATCATATATATTCAACAAGCCTATGCTTAGTTTGCATTTACACCAATAAACCTGATACACAATGTTATGCAGTGATATCACTGGGGGCTCAACATCTTGCGCAAGGACACTTCAACCTGTGGACTGGAGAAGCAGGGGATCGAACCACCAACCCTAGAGTTAGTGAATGACCCGCTCTACCTCCTGAGCCACAGCCCAAACACCCATACTATTTTGTTAATTTAAAATCTGACAGTTGCCGACTTAGTTGGTTAGCAAACCTGGTCCAAAGGGAGAAACACTACACTGTATTTACCTATGTAATTGTTGGACCATCAGTTTTCTTAAGATTCAGACTGTGTGTGCATGAGAGAGAGAGAGAAAGAGAATGTGAATAATAATAAAAAATGTTCTAATGCCTTGTTTATAGTGAGCATGCAGCAGACAAATCCAGTAAGCTACTGGTACCTTGTCATGATTTACAAAAAAGTGCATAGTTCTGCAAATTTTATTTATGATTTTCAAAATAAAATAATTATTTCAGTTCATGTATCAGTACTTTCTGAACATTTCCAGGCCATTTTAACACAATACAGTGATAACCGTGGTCATTTTGGTCACTCGTGATAAAAAATGTTTCACAGTTTCATCCCTATATGGCTGAGGTTGTAAAACTTACTTGGGACAGGGGTGGTCCTCTGTCCTTGGTAGCGTTGGATCCTGAGATACATCAGCAATGATTTGTGTCAGTTCACTGGAGAAAGAACAAAGTGAAATGGTGAAGAAGTGACCAAAACAGCCCTCAAGAGACTGCATATGCAGTGGTGGCACACTGGAAAGGCTTTGCTTTATGTGCAATCAATCAATATTTTCTTTACACTATCATAATAACAGTAAGTGCAGTTAAACCCAAGAAACCAACTGTAAAGATTTTTTTCAATTAAATTTTAGGACTGTTGGACACATGTAAATCCATCACTGCACAGTGGAGTCAATGCATTTAACTTTGTCACTTGCTTCTGGTCAATTATTTTTATTTATTCAAAGTTCACCAGAGGTTGCACAACAAGCAGGTCACATATTAAAGCAGAGATGAAACAGCAGTCAAAACAGCACAAAGATATACTAGTCAAAATGCAAGTAAATCATCATCTTGGTAATATATGTGGCACTACAGTTTCTTTTACTTACTCAACCTCATGGGTAATCTTATTGACGTAGATGCAGCTGTTGTCTGCCTCTTGTTGGTAATCACAATTCCTGCACTGTGGATTAGGATAATTTCAAGTTCAATATAAAAACTGGGCATTCAGCACAATTATTACAGGCACACAATGTAAATGTCAGTACACAGCCTTCCTGCATTACATCAAGCTATCCTGTAAGGTCTTCTTTGTCTGAAATATTACAGACAGAGGTTTTATAGTTTTATATGTAACCAAATATAAGTTTGGGAGTGACTGTCATCACTAAGAGTCATTGCATTGCGCACAAAATCCAAACGGATATACTGTTTAAACATTTTCAAAGGCATTTAACAACGTACGCAACCTCTACATATAGGTTTGGCTAGTTCCTAGACAAATTAAACCACTAGGTTTAAGTGCTACGATTACCGTGACAAAAAGGGACTCGCTGAGTGAATTTGTAAACTTCGGTAGTAGTCATCATAGCTCATACTCCACAGGCTACATTGGCACCACACTAGCGTTAGCCTACAGCTGTTAGCTTTCAACCAGACACTTACCGCATAAAGCAGGACACGGTTCTCCTTGTCTTCTTTAGGGTACAACATATTGTTACTGAAAAACAGAGCCAGAGCGCGTAATAGGTTTTGGTTCCATTTAGCATAATTAATATTGAGACAATGTTACGTTAAGGTGCATGCAAGTTAGCTTTAACATGTAACGTTAGCTAACAAGTTAACTTATTTAACCTCAATTCGGCTTCATACTCACCATTCTTGACAAAATCGTATCCCAACAAATCCTGGCTCGTAGGTTCCGCCGTCTAAATCCATGAGAGAAACTACTCAATAACGACAAACCTAACTAATACGGTAAGTATAACGCTGCTTCACTTTCTAAAGCAGCTAACGCGCATGCTATCGCGGCCAGTTTGAAAACAGACCATCTGCGCATGCGTATATTGTTGACTGTGTTATGATTTCAGAAACAGCGCCATCTAGGTGTTGAAAGACCAAAACGTTTGTTACATACATGTCTGCGTTAAAGTTACAGTATATAATACTATTGTTGGCATGCAGCAAATGAGTTCACTTCAGTCGAACATTGCATTTAATGACGCAAAACACAAAATTTTGGGTTACTTTTTCTGTCATGAAACAACATATATAAAACACCGTTTCCTCATATTAACCAAGAAAACACTGACAAAAACATACACCTAAGTAATTATTCATGTAACAAACCTCACCTAATAATTATTTAGTGATATTGGCTCATTGTGGTAATTTAGCTTGAATAGCATTTTTTTACAAGGCAATTATACACACAAACCCCAGCAAAGCCATTATACAGATAATTGGCCACTTGGCTACATTTATCAGACAAAAAACTGAGAGAGATAAACCACTTTCTCACAATTTTTAATGTAGCACACTGTTGATGCTCATTCACACACATATGCCACACACATATGCACAGTGCAGTATATACAGCATAGGCCTACATTTATTATTTATTATACTATAAAGTTCATTTTAAATGGTACAAAATTGGAAGTACACTGTAAACCCGAACAGTATATCTTAATAAATGATTCAAGTTAACATAACTTAATCTTCAAGAAAAGTTGTTTTCACACAATCCAATGAAGTTAACCTAACTCAAAAATAAATTGTTGAAGGAATAACTCGTTTGTTTTGAGTGTATTTAAATTTTTGGGACATTTTAAGTACTGATCATATATTGCTGTTAGTTGCATGCACTTAATTTCTCTCAATTCGCTTCAATCCTGACCTCCTGGCATGCGCAGTACAGCCCTTAGGGCCACATGCACACGGCACAGGACGCACCCGGTTTGGACCAGTCTGCACACATGGTAAAAAAAAGGACGTCGTGGGATGCTGCTTGTTCCTGACAAGATTTAACACTATTTTTTTTCCTTGGAAAAAGTGACGGTCGTCTTCCAAACTAGGTATGCTGTTTACCATTTACTAGCTAGCCAGCTAGCTCACCACACACCAGCTTTAAAAGTCATATACTCTTTTACACACGTTCTCTTATGGTTTCCTACGGTGGCCGACACGGTCACAACACATGCAAAAGACACAACACATGCAAGACACATACGCGGTATTGAACAAAACACATGCAAACGGAAAACGCTGCATTAACCAAAAAAACACATGCAAGACAGAAACGCGGCATTAAACAAAACACATGCAAAAGGAAAACGCTGCATAAACCAAAAAACACATGCAAAAGGAAAACGCTGCATAAACCAAAAAACACATGCAAAAGGAAAACGCTGCATTAAC